>NC_067148.1:13875452-14119709 GCF_903995435.1 Acomys russatus | reverse complement strand
GCACTACGTAACTCTGGCCTGGCCTGGAAATATAGTGGGGTTTGTCTTGAAAAAAACAAAACAATCATCCCGATTTCGAGACAGGGTTTCTCTGTGTAACAGCCCTGGCTGCCCTAGACTCACTGTGTAGACCAGGCTAGCATCGAAATCACAGAGATCCGCCTGCCTCTGCCTCCCGAGTGCTGGGATTAAAGGCGTGCGCCACCACGCCCAGCCTCCCTCCCGGAGCTGGAGAAGGGCACTGAGCCACCTAAGCGTTCTCACCTGGTCGGAGGGGCAACACTGCGGGGGGGGGGAAGCAGGTTCTGAGCTGTTGTTGCTGTTGTTTTTTGTTTTCTTAAAGGGCTCGGGAGTTTCTGTCAGTTTCTAGCTGCTGGGGGGTTGAGGGTAGGGATGGTTCAATCATTCCCACAGAAGCTGCTGCAGCGATCTGCCAGGAGCTTTCCCGCTTCAATCACAGCAGCCTCCAAGAAACACATGGTCAACAGCGTGGGCTGCAGCTTACTCCTGCCTTGGTTGTACCAGGCGTCCTTCACATCCGTTTCCACCCAGCTAGAGGCTTTCATTTCGCTCACCTGGTGCTTCGCTGACTAGTGGATTCACTCAATAGATTAAAGTGACCGCCACTAACTCTGCGCAGGGCTCCTGGCTGTTTAGAAGTTTTTGGAGCCTTAGAAAGAGCTGGGACCCTCAACTACCGTCTCAGTATGACCTAGGAAAGATCTGGAGAACTACAGTTAAAACATCCATGTCCCCTTGCCTGCTAATTAATATTCCTTCAATGGTTTGGATTTCGAGAGCAAGAGAAGCTGACACTTCCTATGGGGGGGGGCGCGGCGGGGTGCAAGTATTTACCCATTATCTGAAATCCAATTAGTTGTGTAGGAATCTAAATTCATCTTAAAAGTTTTAGTCCAAATCAGCCCTTTACAGAAGAGGTATCTCTTTTTCTAGTCTAAAAGTTAAAAATTTTACAGCGACTACTTTGTAATTAATATTCAATATGGATCCTTACCTCGTGATTTTTCTATGATCCCTCACAGTAGTTACCTCACAAGTCAGGTTTTTATTTGTTTGTTGTTTTTTGTTTTTTTATTGCTAGTCTATGTATCCTATATAAAATCATTGTATATTAAGTTCACTTTTAGGAAAGTTGAACTCGGACATCAACTTGAAAAGTAAAGCATTTTGAGTTTATTATTCCCTACCAATAACAATTTTCCTTTGGCCTCATTTCCATCCTTTCCTGAGGTTTTTAGCCTCCGAATTTGCCTTTTACTCTTGAAAACTGGTTTATCACTCACTCTCACACTCGGGAACTATAGTTCAGCATATGGCACTTGAAATCAGTTATTAACAGTTGTCCCTCTTTAAACCTTTAAAATGAGAGTGGGAAGCCCCGCGCGAACCTCGGCCGCGCGCTCAGCTCTAGTACGAAGTGGCTACCAGGGCGCCAGGGCAGCGCGGGAAGGCGGTGGGGGGCTGGAGGCAAGGCCACGCCGGTCTTCCACGCATCCACCCGGGCTGGCTCCGGGGCTCGGCGCCGGACACTTGTCACGGGCAGGCGACAACAGAGACAGGTACGCCGGGGCGGCGGGTGCGCGCAGGGCCGCGGGTTTAAATCTCCCGCCGCGGAGCCCCGCACCTCGGCGCACCGGCGCGAAGGGCGCGGGCTCGCGGCGGCGGCTGGGGCGGGTGCGCGGGTGAGCTCGGCGAGGCGGAGCGGCGAGGAGCGGCGCGGCTCCGGCGGCGCGGTGAGCGTCCCGGGCTCCGGCCCACCGCTCCCCTCCGGGCGGCGGGCGCGGTGGCCAAAGCTGGTTCCCATGACGACGGCGGGCTGGGTCGCGGGGTCCCGCCGGGCCTCGGGCGCTCTCGGTGGGCTGGCCTGCGGCAGCGGCGGCGGCGGGCCTGGCCCCTCCGCGGCGGGGGCGGCTCCCGCGGTCCCTCCCGGAGAAGCGGCGGCCTGAGACCGGCCCGGGGTGCTCCCGGATAGGGGCAAGTGCTCACAGCCTCACGCGCTTTCCCGCAGGGCCGCCTTTGTACGGCGAGCTTAATTGATTACCGTCCTGTTACGGGATGTCTGCCTGGCATACCGATTGCGGGATCGGCGTGGTAAAAACAAAACCCGAGCAAGGCTGTGCGGCCGTGCAAGGACGGAATGCATCGCCTCGCGAGGGTGTCGGTGCACAAAGCCTCCTCTCCCAGGTGGGGACTCCGCATCCCCGCATGGATTCGGCCGCGGAAAAGCAGGCCAGGTGCCTCTGACCACTGACCTCACCTGGGCGACGATGCCAGAGGCCAGATTCCTGATGCTATAAGAAAGATGGAGAAGGGAAAAACAATCCTGCTTGGCGTCCTAGCAGTGAGGCTGTGGGCTTGCCAGCGGTGTGTGGGGTGTGTGTGTGTGTCTGTCATGTAATATATGCCCTTCATATACAAAACATACAACCTCTTAGCAGTTGTGGGGAGATGATGTTTCCCTGGGCTTTGAGTTCCTTTATTTGATTCTGGCTCAAGCAATGTATTGTAAAGTGATATTACTTTAATCGTCTTCCCATCAATATTTACTTAGCAGCTACAGGTACCTCATTCTTTAGTGGGAATTAATTATAGATTACAATTATACATGTATTGGCCAAGTTAAACGTCTCCTAATGGTGGGTGTATGTTTTTATATAGCCAAAGTTTAAAAATCATATTTGTTATCACTGCAAAGCATTCCCAGTTTTCTTTGGGCTCTTTGTACTTATTTTAATAATGCAAAATGAATGCACGTGTACCTCTTGGGCAAAGCACTGTCTAATTACCAGCAATTCTAATTGCTAGGGAGATTATTATAATCACAGCATGAAAGGGTGCTGAGATCCCAGTTCAAATGGCAAAATTGTAAACATGAGACTGATGGGTAAAGAGGGAAGACATATTTTCGTTATAGATGTTTATCATAAAATTAAAAATGTCCAGTGACTGAAGACCTATCAGAATGTGAAACATAATATTCTATGTTGTTTTATACTAACTAACTTTGGCTTTTTGTAATGTATACCTACAAATTGAGCAAAATCTTCTGTTTTTTACTTTTTCAACATTATGTCTTTAAATTTGTATTATTTTTATATTATTTAGAAACAGGTGGGATGTGTAAAGGACTTTAAAATATTTCTAAAACTGGAAGTTTACCGTATGTGGACTGCTTCTGTTAAATATCCCTTTTCCTTTTTTGTCATTTGGTCTTTTTCATTTTTTTTCCAAGTTGGCTTTTCTTTTTTTTTTTTTTTTTATTAGCTGACATTAAGTTTTGCCTTTTTTCTGTAGTAAGTCTTTCAGATTTCTGTTTAGATCCAGGTCTATACTAAGAGTTAATGACCACCTATATACGTCTTATTTTACCATTGTTGGCCCATTTGAATAGCACTAAGCAAAAAGCTTAAAGGTAAAAGATGAATGCAACATCTACAGAAGCCAACAGTAGCAACTGTTAACATTTTGTTATATCTTTGGTATTTTATTTTTTTAAAATCTTGCTTATGGTGCTGGGGAATAAAGGCAGGGCCTCCAAGCATACCAGCTACATACCCAGCCCAAATATGTGTTTTATATTATCATTTCTGGACTTGTAGCTTGGGGGTTGTGATATTTCAGGATTTCAGCATTCTAGCTGATGGTGTTTGGATTTGTCTTTTGATATTATTGCCCCAAGTCGACTTTGGCCAGGCATAACTTGGATATATTGACGATTCAGTTACAAGCCACCACAGTAAAGTAGCTACATAATTCTTGTAGTTTCCCAGTGTGCATAGAAGTTATTTTGTTGTTTTTGAGACAGGAACTCCTGATCCTCCTGCCTTCACCTCCTAAATGCCAGCTTTACAGGCGCACACACCAAGCCCATCTAAAAGTGTGCGATCACTTGTCTAAAAAGTCATACCGATTTTTTATTTAAAAATACATTATTAAAGCGAGGCATGGTGGTGCATGCCTTTAATCCCAGCACTTGGGAAGCAGAGGCAGGCGGATCTCTGGGAGTTCAAGGCCAGCCTGGTCTACAAAGTGAGTCCAGGACAGCCATGGCTGCACAGAGAAACCCTGTCTCAAAAAAAGGAAAAAAAAGTGCTTCCATCTGGACCTTTATCCAGCATGGTTGTTTTGCTGGGAGAAGTCTTGCCTCCATGGCTGCAGACTGTTTATTTTTATTATTTATACAGTATACTGTCTGCATGTGTGCCAGCAGGCCAGAAGAGGGCACCAGATTTCATTATAGATGACTGTGAGCCACCATGTGGTTGCTGGGAATTGAGCTTGGGACCTTTGGAAGAGCAACCGGTGCTCTTAACCTCTGAGCCATCTCTCCAGCCCGGCTGCAGGCTCTTTAGATGGTGGTGGTTGAGTTGCTGTGAGTTGTTTGTAACGTCGGTGAAGTTTGCTGTGTCAATTCACTCTTTTAGGAATGATTTGTCTGTAGCTTGCAATACTAATACTGGTTGGTAGCCTAGCATATTTTTCTTTTTTTTTTCTTTTTTTTCTTTTTTGTTTTTTGAGACAGGGTTTCTCTGTGTAGCCTTGGCCATCCTGGACTCACTTGTAGACCAGGCTGGCCTCGAACTCACAGCGATCCACCTGCCTCTGCCTCCCGAGTGCTGGGATAAAGGCGTGCTACCACGCCCGGCTAAGCATACTTTTTTCAAAATGGATCTGATCCCTTCAAACCCTGCATCTACCTTATCAGCTAAGCTTATGTAATACCCTACATCTTTTGTTATTTCATCAACATTCACTGTATTTTAATTTTTTATTTTATGTGCATTGGGGTTTTGCCTGCATGTATGTCTGTCTGAGAGTGTCAGATCCTGGAGTTATAGACAGTTGTGACCCATGGCAATGTGGGTCCTGGGAATTGAACCTGGGCCCTCTGGAACAGCATTCAGTGCTCTTAACCACTGAGCCATCTCTCCGGCCCCCCACCTTGCTCACTGTATTTTCACTAATAAATTGCAGCTCAAAAAGCCACTCCTCACCCACTGTTTGGCATTAGATTGCATGTCAGGCTCCACACCCAGTCCTCTCTTTCTTGCTGCTTTCACGACATCTGCAGTCACTTCTCTATCAAAGCCAGCTGAGAGTTCAAGCTGGCTTCTTCCAGACACCTGCATGCATATATATACTTGTCTGTTTTTGTTTTGTTTTTTGAGACAAGGTCTCTCTGTGTAGTGTTGGCTGTCCTGGACTCACTTTGTAGATCAGGCTGGCTTTGAACTCACAGTGATCCACCTGCCTCTGCCTCTCGAGTGCTGGGATTAAAGGCATGTGCTACCACGCCCAGCTTCACCTGCTAATATTGATGCTTTGCTGTCTTCTCATAAACCCTGAATCAAGGCATCTGAATGCTGGCTCTTTAAAAAGGTCATTATGTAGCTTCCTGGGTCTGTCCTAGGAATGGATGCCATGGATCTGCGCAGTGCATTTCTTTAATAGTAATATTTCAAAAATTGAAATCACTCCTTGGTCTACTGAGTGCAGAGCGGATGCTGTGTTATCAACTGCGAAAACAACATCCATTTCATTGTGAGTCTCCAGCAGACATCCGGGGTGACTTGGTTGGTGTGTGGCTAATGACTACTGAAAAAGTTTTGTTTCTTTTGTTTGTTTGTTTGTTTGTTTCAAATATAGGATGGTATGACACTATGCTGCCCAGGCTCAAGCAATCCTTCTGCTTCAGCAGAGACCTAGGAACATACCACTGTGCTCAGCTTCTCAGTGATTTTTGATGAAAGGACCATTCTTTCCTGAGCAGTGGGTCTCAGGATTAGGATTAAGACAGTCGATAAACAATGCTGTGAACAGAGGCACTGTTATCCAGGCTTATTGAACTTAGACACACAGGCACAGAAGATTTACTGTGACTGTCCATGTGTGATGTGAATATCTTTGCTTTTATTTTGACTATAAATGCATATGTTATATAGATGATAATTTATGTCTATATCAACATTTTCCACTTAAGCAATTTTAAGTTCAGCAGCATTAACTACATCCACATTGTTGTGTATGTATGTATGACAATTATCTTGTTTTGTTTTGATTTTTTTTTTTTTTCTGTGCAGCCTTGCCTGTCTTGGTGATCTGTAGAACAGGATAGTATTGAACTCAGAGAGTTGCCTGCCTCTGACTCCTGTGTGTATGCCTTTAATCCCAGCACTTGAGAGGCAGAGGCAGGTGGATCACTGTGAGTTCAAGGCCAGCCTAGTCTACAAAGTGAATACAGGACAGTCAAGGCTATACAGAGAAACCTTGCCTCAAAAAATTTATAAATAAATAAATGAAAGGAATGTGCCACCACTGTCCAGCAATGTAACTATTACTGTCTATTCCAAGAACATTTTTTCACCCCAGACAGTAATTCTGTCCATCTCTAGATGACCCCAGGAGTCTCCTAAGCATTTTTTTTTTTTTTGTAGATCTTTTTTTTTTTTCAATGTTTTGTAGTTCTGGATGTAAAATTCTTACACCTCCTTGGTTACACGTGTTTCTACTTTATCTTTCTTTTTGCTATCACACGTGGAATTTTCAGCACTCCTTTTTGGATGCTTCATTGCTGGTGCACAGAAATGCAGTCACTTTTATTATTAGTTCTTTTCTACAGTGTATTAGAATTTTGTATATTTTAGCCATATTCACTCTCTTCCCCCAACTCCTCGCAGATCATGCTCCCATATCTACCTATCCAATTTTGTGCCCTCCCCCTCCCAAAACAAACCCCATCCAAGTCCAATCAATGGAGCATGGTAGATCTATGGGTGGGGGTGGGGCACACCCTTAAAGCTATCGATTGCCCAAGGCTCTGCAGTTAGCGGTGGGACTTTGTGCCCACTTCTCCTCCTCTCAGTACTGGGACTGTGTCTTGCAGGAGTTGTGCATGCCATCACAACCTCTGTGAGGTCATGTGTGCGACTGCCCTGCGGTGTATAGAAAACACTATTTCCTTGTAGTGCCCCGTCACTTCAGCTCTGCAATCACTGCAGAAGAGGAAGTGGAGAGGTTGGAAGAACCGGAAGTGGTAGATAGTCACGCTGTTTCCTAAATAACCTAGACTTTTCAGAATAATCAATGGGCCCGGCCCTCCTGGCTTCAGCCTAAAGTCATCAGCCGCATGAGCCCCTGACAAGAGAGTCATCCTGTCCTTTGAAGTCAGCATTGACTTCTCTCTGGCTGTGGGAAGTCCTAGATGAGTCGTCTCCCATCAGAAGGCATTTTCATCTCCCTTAAAATCTGTTGTTTATGTGCTGGGCGGTGGTGGCGCACACCTTTAATCCCAGCACTCGGGAGGCAGACGCAGGCAGATTGCTGTGAGTTTGAGGCCAGCCTGGTCTACAAAGTGAGTCCAGGACAGCCAAGGTTACACAGGGAAACCTTGTCTCAAAAAACAAAACAAAACAAAACAAAACAAAAAAGATCTGTTGTTTATGTGTGGCTACCCGCCTCAGTCATCTTAGCTGGGTCTTCCGGAGAAGTTCCTGCAGCTTCTGCGCCAGCACTGGGTGGTTCACATTGCCTGTCGTGTCTGCTCTAGTTTTCTTCCTGTTGCTGTGATTAATACCACGACCAAAGCAACTCAGAGGAGGAAAGGGTTTATCTGGCTTACACTTTCAGGTCACAGTCCATCACTGAAGGAAGTCATGGCAGGAACACGAGAAAATCTAAAGCGGAAGCTATGGAGGAACACTGTTTACTGGCTTACCCACTGGTTAATAATCGGCTAACTTTCTTATACAGTTTAGGCCCGCTTGCCTAGGGATCGTGCTGCCCACAGTGGGCTGGGCCCTTTCATACCAATCAAGAGAATCTCCCAGACACAGCAACAGGCCAGTTGGATGGAACTCGGGGTGTGGGGAGGAGGGGTGGACTTTCTAGACAGGTTTCTCCGTGTAGTCCTAGCTGTCCTGGAACTCACTCTGTAGAGCAGGCTGCCTGAATGCTGGGATTAATGGTATAGACCGCAGCGTCCAGCTGATGGAAGCATTTCTTAAGTTGAGGTTCCCACTTTGCAAGTTGACAATTGAAACTGACCGGGACAAGGTTATAGAGATGGCATCTTTCCCTATCCTCATGAACCAGAGCTGGATGGTATGTCACATGCATTTCCAGCACTCAGGAGACTGAGGCAAGCGAATTCAGGCCAGCCTAGTGTAGAAAGCAGGATCCTGCCTCAAAAAAACAAGACAAGAACAGACAAAAAGCTCCAGCCCTAAATAAGACAGCCCCATGGGCCACACTTTGTTCACACAGTCTTTTTTTTTTTCTCTGCACCGGCTTGACCTCTCTATATTTCATCAGACTGAGGAGAGTTAGTTAGGGTCTTGTTCTGGATTAGGCTTCACAGGGTGATCTTGTCCAAACCACTAAACCTTTTTCTGTAATCCTGGTTCGCTTTCTCGTTGCTTGTATGGTCACTGGGGTGGAACTTTGAATTTACTTCAGACTGTTTGCTTTCATTCACAGTCAGGCTAGCTGGTCAGTATAGGAGCCAACTTTCAGTTTGTTGTAGCTTTCAAATTAGCTTTCTCACTTTAACTTCTAGCATTTGACTTAAGATGAGAGATAAGCCACTCTTTTTTTACTTGAAGGATTGGTGATCACCACAGGATGATGATGATGATATTATTATTATTATTATTGTTTTTTGAGATATTTTCTCTGTGTAATAGCCTTGGCTGTCCTGAAACTCTCTTTGTAGACCAGGCTGGCCTCACACTCACCAAGATCCACCTCCTCTACCTCCCGAGTGCTGGGATTATAGGCGTATACCACCTTGCCTGGCTGTCACTACAGGATTATTAACTGACCAAGTTCTAATACTGTTTGGCCGCAGGGAAAGGGAGAGAGATAGGAGATATATAGTTAACAGCTGGGGCAGCCAGAACAGTAAACTAAGCCATTTACTTAGTTGCCTGTATGTGTGGGCGTTGTTCATTGCACCTGAAAACTACTTGTAATTGTAACAACACAGATATTACAGTAGTCACAGATCACCATATGTTGTGTGTTGTTTTTTTTTTCTGGGGAGACATCTTACCCCCTAGATGGGACACTGACGACAGAAACAAAGAAGAGTGATTTAGCCAGTGACCCAGAGTTTAACTGAGGCTGTGTACAGGCCCTGTGCCAGCAGAAGGGAGCTTCTCCGCTGAGAATGAACTGCTTCTTTATCTTGGGGAGCGAAAGGGCTCCTGAGTCTTGTGCGTTGCCTCGTGAGCCCTATGAACGCCCCTTGTCTTCTGTAAGATAGTATTAGCAGAGCTAACCTTGTGGCGATGAACAGCATAAGCACGTGTTGTCGGGGAAATGGTACTGGTTGGTGTGATATGGAGGCCACCGTAGCAAAGTCTGACATCTTTTTTTTTTTTTTTTAAGATTTATTTATTTATTATAGTATACAGTGCTCTGCCTGCATGTATACCTACAGCCAGAGGAGGGCATTAGATCACATTATAGAAGGTTGTGAGCCACCATGTGGTTGCTGGGAATTGAACTCATGACCTCTGGAAGAGCAGTCAGTGCTCTTAACCGCTGAGCCATCTCTCCAGCCCACCTGAACATCTTAAAATGCGTCTGTGCCTTTCTGCTTCTTGGATAAGCTCTCCAACAGATACGCCTGTATGTATCTTAATCTTCTCTGTGTTGTTGTCTGAGGTCACACCAAGTCTGAAAACAGTGTATATCCATCAAGAATAACCAGTACAATCCGTACGACGGAATGTCATGTAGACATTGCTGTTCTATTCTGGCTGGTAGACGATTCCATATGGTAGTCATTGTCCCTCAGCACCCGACACAGTGTTTACCTTTTTCTCCATGTAGTACTGGGTCTCAAACTCGGCCGCGCACATGCCAGGCAGTCTCTCTGCGGGAGAGGTTCACACCCTCAACCCTCACTTTTTTCTTTTTTACCACCTTATGTTGAGAGTGGGTGCCCGAGGCGGTATAAATCACGCACTTTGGAGGTGGCGCCGGCGTCTCTGTCCAGGTGCTGAGAGCACCTTTGAACTTGAAGAATGCTCAGGAGACATCTCAGTCTGGACCATTATCAGTTTGTCCTGGAGTGTGTGGTAAGGCCTTTCCATTTTAGTTTTAAACCCCCCCTTGCTTTGGTTACTCCAAGTACCTGTGTTTCTCCATCCAGAATTCTTGCTCACGTTAGATCCGCCATCCTTGTTCAAACCAAGCCATGCTTGCCCTGGACTTGCCGTTCTTTCAAAGCCTGTCAGATGGGGTTTTCACGCAGCCGCTCTGCCTCTAGTTGTTTGTAATGTGCCTTCAAATCAATATGTCTTTCTCTTTCCTTTTTCGTTGTTCGTTTTTGAGCCAGGGTTTCTCTATGTAGCCTTGGCTGCCCTGGAACACTCTGTAGACCAGGCTCCCCCATCCTCTGTCTCGCAAGTGCTGGGATTCTTTCAGTTGCCTATTCTTTCTTTCTCTCTTTCTTTCTTTCTTTCTTTCTTTCTTTCTTTCTTTCTGTGTATTTCCTTTTAATTTCATGTAATGCTGCTTTTTCTTGTTATTTGTTTTGTACATTATCTATTTTTCTAGCCGGATCTTCGCCTGAGAATAGTAAAAGCAGACCCACATGAGCCCTCCCTAGTCACCTGGGGAAGAGCTGCGGTGCAGTCTCAGCCTGGGCCCTGGGCACTGGTGAGCTTAGTCTCTGCAGGAAGTGGCCGCTGGGTGCCACGGTTGCCTTTGCTCCAGAGGCCGGCAAGGCTGATTGGTGGTGGCTTGGTTCACTTTGGTTTGATGGATGTGCTTCCTGTTTCTGTTTTCTATACAACCACCCCTCGTTTCTAAGCAAGGTTTTTCTTGTTTTGGGTTTTTGTTTTGTTTTTTCGAGCCTTGGCTGTCCTGGAGTCACTTTTTAGACCAGGCTGGCCTCGAACTCACAGCGATCTGCCTGCCTCTGCCTCTGCCTCCCAGATTTCTGGCATGAAAAGTGTGTGCCATGCCCAGTGCAAAAACTAATTTTAAATGTACCACAAATTGCCTGGATTTTAGGGTGCCCATTACTGCTTGCCTTTTTTACTCCTGAGGTTAAAATGAAAGGATTTAGACAGATGGATTTTTTTTGTTTGTTTTTGTTTTTGTTTCAAGACAGGGCTTCTCTGTGTAGCTCTGGCTGTCCTGGCCTCGCTCTGGTCTACAAAGTAAGGCCAGCCAGAGCTACACGGAGAAGCCCTGTCTCAGAAAAAAGAGGGAGGGTGGGAGCGCAATATTACAAACCGGAGGCCAAAGGCCCCTTTCCGTTCTCTAATGGCAGATCAGAACAAAACGATTTTATTTTAAGACATCCAGGGACATAGAAAGTTTATGTTCCAAGTTCCTTTTCCCAAGCAAATTACTTGATCCGTTTCTTCTGCCAGACAGGGATGAAACTCTCATGATAGTCTGTAGTCACCATGGTATTGTGCCCGAAAGAGGTATTGCCTTCTGTGGCAAAGAGACTTTACAGATTGGTTAAGGATAGTGATAGACCCAGCACTCGGGGAGACAGAGCAGGCAGATCTCTGTTAGTTCAAGGCTAGCCTGGTCTACAAAGCGAGTCTAGCTCAGCCAAGGCTACACAGAGAAATCCTGTCTTGAAAAACCAAAAAAGAAAAAAGATTGTGATAGAAATGTATTGTCTGAGCCAATGTGGTGGCCCACATATTTAATCCCAGCACTCCAGAGACTGAGGCAGGGGAATTGTTATGAGTCCAGGACAGCCAGGACTGTTATACAGAGAAACCTTGTCTTGAAAAACCAAAGGAAAAGAAGACAGTGTCTCTCTGTGTAGCCCAGGATAGCCTGGAACTTATGATAATCTTGCCTTAACCTCTTTAATTCTTTGACTTCAGGCTTTTTTTTTTTTTTTTTTTGTTTTTCAAGACAGGGTTTCTTTGTGTAGCCTTTGCTGTCCTGGACTCACTTTGTAGACCAGGCTGGCCTCAAACTCACAGTGATCTGCCTGCCTCTGCCTCCCAAGTGCTGGGATTAAAGGTGCTCGCCACCATGCCCGGCTTACTTCAGGCTTATTTTTAATGGACAGCTTCATAAATATAAAATTATGGGTTAAAAATTTTCTCCTAATATTTTAAGTATAGCTTTCTATTTCACTTAATTTTGCTATTTTATTGAAAACTCACATCAGTATTTTTGTTTCATTGTGTTTTTCTTTTCTTTCTTTTTGTGTGTGTGGGGGGGGGGAGGCGGTGGAGGGGAACAGGGCAAGGCTTTTCTGTATGGTCCTGGCTGTGCTGGAACTTGGTATGTAGATCAGACTAGCAAAATCAGGTCCTCCTGCCTCTGCCTCCCCAGTGCTGGGATTAAAGGCGTGCGCCACCGCTGCCTTGGCTTCATTGTGCTTTTCAAGATAGATTTTCTTATCCTGGTCTGGTGGTTCCTGTCTGCTATCTTAGCACTTAGGATGTTGAGGCAGGAGCATCACCATGAGTTCAAGGCCAAGTAGTGAGTTAGTAAGTTCCAGATCAGAGTGAGCTACAGAGTGGAAATCTCTCTCTCAAAAAAAATACTTTTTTTCTGCCTTTGAAGTATTTTCTTTGCCATCTTTGTTTCCTGTCGTTTATGGTTTTATTTCTTTGTCCTTCCTGGGCTTGTCCACCTCATTGTATTTATACATTATGACTGTCACTCACACGGTTGAGGGACACGGCATTTCTCTTTTCTTTTCTTTCACTTTTTTTAATGTATACAGTGTTCTGCCTGCATGTACACCTGCTGGCCAGGAGATGGCACCAGATCTCATTATAGATGGTTGTGAGCCACCATGTAGTTGCTGGGAATTGAACTCAGGACCTCTGGAAGAGCAGATGGTGCTCTTAACCTCTGAGCCATCTCCCCAGCCCTGGACACCGTATTTCTTAGAGTGTTTTCTGTCCCACTCTCTTTTTTTTTTTTTTTAAATAGTCTTTTTCTCTGTCCCACTATCTACTTATATCTGTTCTTAAATTCTTTTTTTTTTTTTAAAGATTTATTTATTATGTATACAGTGCTCTGCCTGCATATAAACCCCACAGGCCAAAAGAGGGGTTCAGATCATACTATAGATGGTAGTGAGCCACCATGTGGGTGCTGGGAATTGAACTCAGGACCTTTGGAAGAGCAGCCAGTGCTCTTAACCTCTGAGCCATCTCTCCAGCGCTGGTCTTAAATTCTTTTTTCCCCTCCCCGACCATCCCTGTTCTTAAATTCTTACGGTTTCATTTTTATTTCACTTTGCTCCTAAGCCATTTCAGCCAGTTTGACTTACTTGTTTAATTATTTAGGCAGAGTCTCACTGTGTATCCCAGGCTGCCTTGCACTTGAGACCCCCTGCCTCGGCCTCCCCAGTACTGGGGTTCTAGTGTGCACCACCACGCTAGCCATCCAGTCAAAGTCTTTAAAAATTCTTTATTTTTCCATGTTGATGTTTTGCCTACATGTATTTATGCACACCATGTGTGTCTGCATGTTTTTATGTGTGCCATGTGCATGCCTGGTACCTGTAGAGGTCAGAGGATGGCCTCAGGTTCCCTTGGGACTGGAGGTACAGACAAACAGTTGTGAGCCACCATGTGGGTGCGGGGAATTGAACCTGAGTCCTGGGAAGGGCAGCCGCTTAACCACTGGAAAATTTCTCTATACCCTCTATTCTTCTTCTTTTTCCTTTTTTTTTTTTTTTTTTTTCCTTTTCCTTTTTTTTTATATGGTGTTTTGGATGCATGTATGTCTGTGTACCATGTGCATTCCTGGTGCTGGCAGAGTTCAGAAGAGGATATTGGCTTCCCTGGAACTGGAGTTACATTTGTTTGTGAGCTGCCCCACGCAGGCTGGGAATTGAACTCAGGTCCTCTGGCAGAGCAGCCAGTGCTCTTAACTGCTGAGCTGTCTCTCCAGCCACATCTAGTTGATTTTTAATTAAACTATTTGAACTTCACAACTGGGTTCTCTGACTTGTTTCAATATTTTCTATAGATTTATTGTGTATTGTCTCGTGTGTATGTTAGTAAGATTTGCCTATGGCATATCTCCTTATTTTTACTCCTTTTGTGTCATTTTGTTTTAGGTGAATATCATATAGCATGTGCTTGGATTGTAGTGTGGCTTTTAGCTTTTCAGGATTTTTTTTTTTTTAATTGAGTTTGATTTGGGGATTAGTGTGTGTGTGTGGGGGGGGGGTGAACCCAGGACCTCATAGTTGCCAGGCAAACACTCTGATTCTGATACTGAGTCTTAGTCCTTTTTTTTTTTTTTTTTTTTTGCATTGGATTCTTTGTGCTCAAAATGAAGTTTGTGAATCATTTTTTCTTTTCTTTTTTTTCTGTTGTTGTGTGTGTGTGTTGTGTGTGTGTGGTGTTGTGTGTGAGAGAGAGAGAGAGAGAGAGAGAGAGAGAGAGAGAGAGAGAGAGAGAGAGAAGAATAATTTTAAATTGTGCAGTCCTACTCTAGAACTTGCTGGTTCAGTCTGCCTTACTCTTTTCTCTCCTCTGCCTTTTACAATCTCTGGGGTATCTTGCTCTATTTCTTTTCTTTCTTTTCTTTTCTTTCTTCTTTCTTTTCCTGGGGTTTTTGCTCCTATTTGGCTCTGGAATTGTAGAAATTAGCCTCCTTTTAACTTAATTAGTTCTTCAAATAAAAGGGGAATGAACCTGGGGTTGTGTGTGTTGGTGTGTGTGGGTGTGTGTGTGTGTGTGTGTGTTTCCAATAAGGAAAACACAGAATACATCTGTTTGCCCAGTTCACAGGAATAATTTGGGCTTTAGTGTCAAACAATTATTATTGTTTCTGTTTAAAACATCTTTACAGAAAACTTTTCCCATTTCATTTCCTTACATGTAACTGTGTCAACTGTATTAAAGCAACCACTAGACATGAGTTTTATGACGGTGGCTTACAGTGTGTCTCCTCCATAACACGTTTGCTCTGTATCTAATGTTTACAATGTCTGTCTCCTTTATAACAGGTTTGCTCTGTATCTAAGGGTTTCATTTTTATTGTTTTACTGGGTAATAAAGTATTTCCTTACTATTTAAAAAAGTGCATTTATCTGAAAATGTTTATTAAATTATATCTATGTAACATAACAATAGGTACAGAACATTTTTGTAAGGAGGTGGTAGCAGCACGTGTATTGTGTGTTTGTGTAAAGTTCGTCATTTTTCAGTAAAGTAAAAATTAGAGGGATTAATAAACTAAGGCATGACTGGGGGTGGTGATACATGCCTTTAATCCCAGCACTCGGAGGCAGAGACAGGGAGATCTCTGTGAGTTCAAGGCCAGCCTGGTCTACATAATGAGGCCAGGACAGCACCTCTTTCAAAAAAATTCAATAAATAAATAAATAAATATAAACTAAGATATGTTTACCAATAGATATTGATCAAGTAGAATTTATTTTATTTATTTATTTTTGGGTTTTGGTTTTTGGTTTTTGGAGACAGGGTTTTTCTGTGTAACCCTGCCTGTCCTGGACTCACTGTGTAGACCAGGCTGTGCTGAACTCACAATGATCTGCCAGCCTCTGCCTCCCCAGTGCTGGGGTCAAAGGCATGTGCCAACACACCCAACTTCAAATAGAATTATTTTCAGCCATAAGTATAGAATCATAACAATTTTATCATTGTTGCTTCATAATAAAAATATAAGTAGCAGTAATCTTTATCTCTTTCGTTTCATTCTCTGGTTGTAATTATAAAATAAACCTAGGGGCTGGAGAGATGGCTTAGAGGTTAAGAGCACTGTCTGCTCTTCCGAAGGTCCCAAGTTCAATTCCCAGCAACCACATGGTGGCTCACGACCATCTACAATGTGATCTGGTGCCTTCTTGTGGTGGGCAGGCACACGTGTGGGCAGAATACTGTGTAAATAATAAATAAATCTTAAAAAAAGAAAATAAACTTAGATCATATAAAGCAAGCATTATCATGTTTATATTTAATATTTTGGTTTGTCAACTAAATACTCACACATTTACTTTATTATAAGTTTTTATATAGTTTTTTAAATATATTTTTAATCTATTGGTAAGTTTTTAAAAGAAGCTTAATTTCAGTCTGTTTTAGTTACTCCATGGATTCCTTTGGGCAACTCAGACCAGAAGACAACCAGTCAGTAGTGAGCAGAATGCAGAAGAAATACTGGAAAACTAAACAGGTCTTTATCAAAGCAACAGGAAAAAAGGAGGATGAGCATGTGGTTGCATCTGACGCAGAACTAGATGCTAAGCTTGAGGTAAAGTGAAGGCTGTGCAATGCATGGAACTGGTTATTATTGGGGGAGACTGTGCACTGCATGGAACTGGTAATTATTGGGGGGACTGTGCACTGCATGGAACTGGTTATTATTGGGGGACTGTGCACTGCGTGGAACTGGTTATTATTGAGGAGCGGGCTATGGCAAACCAAGGAGTTTAGGGTGTCCTAGTTAGGGTTACTGTTGCGGCAATGAAACACCATGACCAAACCAAGTTGGGGAGGAAAGAGTTTATTTGGCTTACACTGCCACCTTTGTAGTCCATCACTGAAGGAAATCAGGACAGGAACCCAAACAGGGTGGGATCCTCAGACAGGAGCTGATGCAGAGGCCATGGAGGGATGCTGCTTACTGGCTTGCTCCTCATGGCTTGCTCAGCCTGCTTTCTTATAGAACCCAGGACCACCAGCCCAGGGATGGCTCTACCCAGAATGTGCTGCACCCTCTGCCGTCACTCACTAATTAAGAAAAATGCCCTACAGACTTGCCTACACTTGACCTTAGGGAGACATTTTCTTAGCTGAGGCTCCCTCCTCTCAGAGAGCTTAAGTTTGTGTCAAGTTGGCATTAACTAGCAGCACAGGGCGAGCCGCTTTGCTACATGGTGCTTAGCTGTGCTTGTCATACAGAGAACCCGTTTAAAGATCAATTATCGTGACAGTTCATTTGCATAACTGGTAATAAAACTATGAATTGAGTAATTTTAACAATTAAACTGTACACTCATTATAGGATATATTGTAATATTTGTAGTCCTCTCATGTTGCCCATACCTCATTGAAATAATTGTAGACACCAAATAGTAAATGACAATAGCATTTTTGTCTCTATTATTTGTTTATGTGCTGTGGTACTGGGAATGAACCCAGGGGATTTTTCTTTTTTCTTTTTTCTTTTTTTTTCCCTGAGACAGCGTTTCCCTGTGTGGCCTTGGCTGTCCTGGACTGCTTGTAGACCAGGCTGGCCTCGAACTCAAATTCCTTCTGCCCTGCCTCCCTGAGTCCTAAGATTAGGGTGTGCCACGAAGCCTGGCCCTGCTCTTCCTTCTCCTCCATCCTTGTTTTTTGTTTGTTTGTTTTTTTTGGTTTTGGTTTTTAGGCAGGGTCTCACTGTAGCCTTGTCTGGCCTGAATTCACTTTGCAGACCTGAATGACTCACCGTGTAGACCAGAATGGCCTTGAACTTGCAGATCTCTGCTTGTCTCTGTCTCCTGAGTACTGGAATTAAAGGCGTGTGCTACCATGGCCCTTCAAAACCCCATGCTCTTGTACTAACGAGGCAAGCACTCTACTACTGAGCTCTGTCCCTAGATCCACTGCAGACCACACTTTTTTCTTCCTTTTTTTTTTTTCAAGACAGGGTTTCTCTGTGTAGCCTTAGCTGGCCTAGACTCACTTTGTAGTCCAGGCTGGCCTTGAACACACAGCAATCCACCAGCTTCTGCCTCCCAAGTGCTAGGATTAAAGGCGTGCGCCACCACCGCCCAGCTCACTTTTTTCTTTTTAAAGACATCCTGCTATTTGTGTATATTTGGGCTGACCTTTAAGCTGGAGAGGTTGCTCAGTGGTTAAGGCCACAAGCTGCTCTTCTAGAGGACCTTAGTTCAATTCCCAGCACCCACATGGCAGTTCACAACCAACTCTAACTCCAGTTCCAGGGGATCTGACACCCTTACACACGTGCAGGCAGAATATCAATGCACATTAAATAAAAATAATAAACAAAAGTAAATAACCTGGGTGTGTATCCTAAGCTCAACTGATCAGACCTGTCTCTGTTTCATAAGACAAGACTGTAGATCTCCACCTACATTCCTGGCTTGTTTCTATTAAGAGACGAAGTTATTGAAACATTTTCTAAAAATCCGCTTAAACTCCTTTTTAATTTTAGGTAAAATGAACCATTGTCCTGAAATAAATTTAAACCTGCAATTAAAAATGAGAAGAATATGCCAGGAGTAGTGGCACACCCTTTTAGTCCCAGCACCCTGGAGGCAGAGACAGGAAGATTTCTGTGAGTTCAAGGCCAGCCTGGACTACAGAGTAAGTTCCAGGACAGCCAGGGATACACAGAGAAACCCTGTCTCAAAAACCCAGGGGCAGGGGAAAAAAGCTCTTACTCTTTGTGCTGCAAAGTAATCCTTCTGGCTCAGTCATCTTTGGAGACAAGTAACCTGCATGTTTCAACACTGGGAGAGCTTGTCACTGTTTCCACAGAACAAGATATTTCTGTGTTGTTTTACATGGCTGCATGATCTATAACACTTTATCGTAAAGTTACCTATTACACACAAATATTTGGAATCAGCCATGTGTTCCCCCCATAATTATACTATTTTTCTTAAAGACTTTTTAAAAAACTAGGCTTGATAGCTTATATACAATTCTAGCACTTGGGAAGGTGGAGGCAGGTGAAAGAGCTTAAGGTCATCCATGGCTACCTAGTGGGCTCAAGGTCATCCTGAGCTACGTAAGACCATCATCTCAAAAAAAAAAAAAAAGTAGTAAAAATAAAATTTGGTTTTTTGTTTTTTGTTTTTCATGACAGGGTCTCTCTGTGTAGCCTTGGCTGTCCTGGACTCACTTTGTAGACCAGGCTGGCCTCGAACTCACAGCGATCCGCCTGACTCTGCCTCCCGAGTGCTTGGATTAAAGGCATGCACCACCACACCTGGCTAGTAAAAATAAAATTTAAAAAAGAAGTAAAATATAAATATCATTGTAAAAATAGCATGCAATAGTAGTAAATCTTTAAAGGACACATGGGAAAAACCAATCATAATCACCTCCTCTTAGTAGAACTAATTTTCGTATTATTTTGCAATCTTTGATATGCATCGGAAATTTATTTTTTATTTTTTATTTTTTTATTTTAAATGTACGTGTATTTTGCCTTTATGTATCTTTACACCACATGTGTGCTATGCCTAAGAAAGCCAGAAGAGGGCATCAGATCCCTGGAACTGGAGTTACAGATGATGCTGGGAATTGAAGCCAGGGCCTTTAGAAGTCTATGTTGTTTGTTTGTTTGTTTGTTTGTTTGTTTGTTTTTACTGCTGAGCCATCTCTCCAGCCCCTGGAAATTGAGTTTGTTTGTTTGTTTGTTTTTTAAGATTTATTTATTTATTTATTTATTATTATGTATACAGTGCTCTGCCTGCATGTCCACCTGCAGGCCAGAGGAGGGTATCAGATCACATTATAGATGGTTGTGAGCCACCATGTGGTTGCTGAGAATTGAACTCAGGACCTCTGGAAGAGCATCAGTGCTCTTAACAGCTGAGCCATCTCTCCAGCCCATGGAAACTGCCGTTCAAGCACATCTAAACTTACCTGGAAATTTGATTATTATTCCTCCAGCAGGCTTTTGGTGCTTATTATAAATATTCCATAGATTTTGTCAGGTGTGCATCCTCACCTGGTGTGCATCCTCACCTGGTGTGCTTGGCTTGGAAGTCAGGCCCACTGGATGCTTTCCTAGTCTTCTCTTGCTCATTAGTCGTAGTAACAAAAAAAAACAAAAAAAACAAAAACAAAAAGAAGAAGAAGAAGAAGAAGAAGAAGAAGAAGAAGAAGAAGAAGAAGAAGAAGAAGAAGAAGAAGAAAATGCCAAACAAAAATAACCCAAAGGCAAGTTTTTGTAATTTTAATTATTTTCAAATAGTTTTCTTTCCTTTTTCCCTTTGGCAGTTCTGGACTGAAGCCATGCCCTTCTTCAGATTTGTCAGCAGCTAAGCCACTAAGTCACGTCTCCAGCCCTCTTTTTCCAGCTTTTTTCTTTTTTGTTTTTTCCAGACAGGGTTTCTTTGTGTAGCCTTGGCTGTCTTAGACTCTCTTTGTAGATCTAGCTGGCCTCTGTCTCCTGAGTGCTGGGATACCACGCCCGGTTAGTGCACACCTTTAATCCCAGCACTCAGGAAGCAGAGGCGGTGGATCTTTGTGAGTTCAAGGCCAGCCTGGTCTACAAAGCGAGTTCAGGACAGCCAAGGCTAACACAGAGAAACCCTGTCTCGAAAAGCAAAAAAAAAAAAAAAAAAAAAAGTACACATTAATGAGATAGGGGTTGAACAGACGGCTCAGCAGTTAAAAGCACTGGCTGCTCTTCCAGAGGACCTGGGCTCCGTTCCCAGCATTTATGTGGTAGCTCACAACTGTCTGCAATTCCAGTCTTAGAGGATCAGACTCCCTCTTCTGTTCTCCAATAGCACCAGACATACCTACAGGCAAAACACACAACAGTAAGGATAAATAAATATTTTTTTTTAAAGTGGGATACCATGAAACCTTCAACACATATGTGTGTATGTGTGTATATATCTAATATATATCATATATGTTCAACATACATGCTATATAATGTTTAAATTAGGTTAAACACGTCTCAAACCTTTGTCATTTCTTTATGGCGAACCTTTCAGAATCCTTACCGCTTTTTGAATTTTACTCTACGTTGTGGTCATCCTGTCTCAAAACAGAGCAAAACAAATTATTATAAAAGCCTCGGTGTCCTGCTTTACATGCGGTAACTACGTATGATCTCAATGCAGGTGGCTTTGAGCTCAGCCTTCCTGGCTCCATCTCCCTTAGTGGCACCACACCCGCTTAGTGCATTCTTTTGTTTGTTTGTTTGTTTTTTTCGAGTCAGGGTTTCTCTGTGTAGCCTTGGCTGTCCTGGTCTCACTCTGCAGACCAGGCTGGCCTTGAACTCACAGTGATCCGCCTGCCTCTGCCTCCTGAGGGCTGAGATTAAAGGCGTGCGCCACCACGCCCAGCCCATACATTAATTTTTTAATTGATCCATTGATTGATTTTATTTCATTTTTTGAGGCGGGGTTTTTCTGTGTAGCCCTTGCTGTCTTGGACCTGCCTGCCTGCCTCTGTCTTCTGTGTACTGGGATTAAAGGTATGTGCCACCACGACCCAGCTCCAGTACATTTATTTGTTGTTGGTTTTGGTTTTGGGTTGGTTGGTTTTTTGTTGTTGTCGTTTTTGTTTTTAATTTTATTTATTTATTTATTTATTTTTGGCTTTTTCGAGGCAGGTTTTCTCTGTGTAGCCCTGGCTGTCCTGGACTCGCTTTGGCCTCAGTTCACATACATTCACCTGCCTCTGCCTCCCGGTGCTGGGATTACAGGCGTGCGCTTGGCTTCCAGGATATTATTTTTAGTAGTAAACTTCTTGAGCTGTTTTGCTTTGACTAATATTATTAGTAAAAGCCATATTGAGCATCAACTGTTTCTAAAGTATTCCCTTTTCATGTTTTGTTAACAATATTTGATACATTTTATAATATATATAACTTTCTATTGTTTAGATACTTGGGAGCTGGGGAGAACAAACTACGTACATGAATTTCACACGTTTATTGCATTCCCAGGGAAATTTTAAGTGTGCTTTCTATATCAGTAATATGACTCAGTCTGCGAAGTACATCCCAATCAAGGAAAATAGACAAGATATTTATAAAATAGACAAACTCATATGTTTAAACCATACATTCCAACTAAGTAAAATGAGCATAATTTATGAAATATACTCAACAGATACTTTTATGCAAATGTTCTGCCTTTGAAGTGTTAAAAGTTGTATTTGTTTATTGTTCCTTAAATTGTCATAATAAAATTTATTTTTCAAGGTTTTTCACTCCATCCAGGAGACATGCAATGAACTTCTGAAGATAGTTGAGAAATACCAGCTAAGACTCAATGGTATGACACCAGAGCTATCTCACAGTTCCCATTTAAAATAAATATTGTATGCATTTTTGGATATGAATCATCTAATGAGAAAGTAGTTGTTTATAAAATTATTTCATAAGTTTTTATTGCAAAATATGGGTATTTTTGTTCTCAAAATCCCCAGTGTCCATCTTTTCCTTCTTTAGTTTATTAAATCCTTTGACACAGATTCACTTTTTTTTTTTTAAACGTTTTTCGAGGCAGGGCTTCTCCGTGTAACAGCCCTGGCTGTTCTAGACTAGCTTTGTAGACCCGGCTGGCCTTGAACTCACAAAGATCCCAAGTGCTGAAATTAAAGGCGTGCACCACCACAGATACACTTTCTACTCTGGTTTTCTTGGTGAATCTTTTTTTTTTTTTTTTTTTTTCCCCCCAAGACAGGGTCTTTCTGTGTAGCCTTGGCTGTCCGGGACTCACTTTGTAGACCTGGCTGGCCTCAAACTCACAGTGTTCTTGGTGAGTCTTAAGGTTTGCTTCCATCATTTCAAACCTCTTTTGACCCCTGCAGCTCTGCAGTCAGTACCTCAGACCTTTCTTCTCCCGCAGAAACAGTTGACAAGGTTGTTTGTGTGTCATGTAGGAACTTTATTCCTTTTTTTTTTTTTTTTTTCTTTTTTTGGAGAGGGTTTCACTGTGTAGCCCAAGCTGGTCTGGACTCCTCCTGTCTCCACCCCTCTCCACCACCCCCATTGC
This sequence comes from Acomys russatus, assembly GCF_903995435.1. NCBI lineage: Eukaryota > Metazoa > Chordata > Mammalia > Rodentia > Muridae > Acomys > Acomys russatus. The sequence continues at coordinate 14,097,004 of NC_067148.1, read as the reverse complement.
TAGGAACACAGATGCAGCCCCTGCGTCAGGCTGCTTACTAACACTTTATCTTACACTCACTATAGCCTACTTCTACTCCTCCAAGTATTTTTTGTCAGGGTCACAAGAAGGGAAACCCAGTGACCAGTTCTCACCCCACAGGCGATCAGTTCCTCCTTGATCTCCTCCTTTATACTGCCTCCACATGCCCACCCTGCGATGAAGGAGTGACGCTTCCTCCTTAACCGCGTTACTTCTCAGCATCCTGCCTTTGGTGGGTTCTTCTCTGACCCTGACTCTTCTCGTTGGAGCTTAGCCCTTGGACGGCTTTCCCCACTTCAGTTACAGTAGAATAATACATACCATGCATACGATATTAATATCTGCTGCTGATGCTGTCAGACCAATGCAGTGGGTTAGTTTTATAATGGAGACAAGTGCTGAGCTGTGTGAGCTTGGTATTTGCTGTGTCACTGGGCAGTATTGTGCATCTTCATGGACTTAGTAGCCCAGGGGTGAGCTTGTCAGCGTGGCGTATCCGGCCACAGTGGCAGGCAGGTTGGCCTTCGCCTGCCCTTTCAGCATCAGTAAAGGTCCGCCTCAGTGACGGAGCACATGTTCCCAGAGAGCTGTAAATCCTCACACAGAAATGGAGTTTTCCTAATATTAAAGCTATGAGCCAAAGAGACTGCACATCTCCCAAGCAATCGATATTAAGTCAACATGATTCCTGAATGAAAATGGGAGCACGGCCGCTCCTGGGTACGGTTGAGAGAGTTTTTATTGTATAGATGAGGAAGCGTATAGCCAGAGGCACCAGGCTGAACAGGCTGTGTGGGGGCGGGATGTGAAAGAGGAAGAGACGAGAGAGGAAAGAGAAGAGAGAGCAAATGATGACAAGAGGTCCAGAGGCGGAGCCAAGAGAAGACCCAAGAGAGCGTGTAGCCAAAATGGCCGACTTAGATAGGAAAAGAAGCTGGGAGAGGGGAATGGAAGCCCAGCCCCCCCCACTCTCCCCCCTACCCCACACCCCCACACCCCCACACCCACCCCCGGGTTAGAGAGAATTAGGGCAGCGGCTGTGTGAGAGGGCTGGCTATGCACCTCAGCCATTTGTCCTGGGTTTCTTAGAGACCTACCATTCCAGCCTTTTGTTGATGAAAATGAATGACACAATCTTGACTTAACTAATACTGAGCTGAAATTGGGGGATGGTTGTTGTTGGGGCCCAGGAAGGCTGGGATGTTGGTCAAAGCACGGGAAGGGAGAAGAGCGTGCAGGCTGGAGGACATCTGCTTTGCTTGCTGCCCAGGTTCTGCCGGACCTGGCTGGGAAAGGAAGGCTGCTCTGGAGCGGCTGAGATGCAGGTTCTGTTAAACATAAAAACGTGCCACACAATATGCATGATATAAGATTTGTTTTATAAACATGGGAGAGGAAGAAATGGGGAAGGGGTACCCCAGGGGTACAGAGAGACAGAGCAAGAGAGTAAAAGAGCAAGAAAGAGAGATGAGGTGGGTTTGCCATTTTATATCCTGGGCAGGGCGCACACCTGGTGGGTGACCTGTGATGACGTCATAGGTTGCTAGGCAGCCTGGAGGCAGGCTAGTGAAGCTACTTCTATGCTGACAGGTTCTGAGGGAGCGCCTGAGGCTGGCACACTGCAGTCAGTTGGGAGCAGGTTGCAGTCATCAATTGATTGGAAATCTGCTGGGACAGACAGAGACGAGGGTCAGAAGGTAAAGTTAGGGAGTTTAGTGGAAAGGTTTTTCTTGTTGTTGGTTTTTGGTGGTGGTGGTGGTTTTTTGAGACAAGGTTTCTCTGTTACACAGAGTCCTGGCTGTCTAGGACTCTCCTGATAGACCCAGCTGGCCTGGAACACACACTGCCTTTGCCTCCTGAGTGCTGGGATTACAGGCTTGCACCACCACTCTCAGCAGAAAGTTTTTATCTTGGGTGTACATTTGAGACTTCCAGGCCTGTGGTCTTGGTAGTTGGGAGAAGGAAGGAGTCCCAAGACCAGGGGAAAGGGGAGCCTACCCTCAGGGTAGGCAGTAAGGCGGGGAACATTTAGGCTGCAGATTGACAGGAGTACTTATCTGGAATTCTTTAATGTGTGAGAGGTGGACCAAGGCTCATGACTCCCTGAAACTTACAAAAAATTTTGTTTATAGAAAGAGATAAAAAAGTTATAGATATGTTGGCATTACCACTGTCTGTAATCTGTACTGAAGTCCACCATGTAGAAAACACAGTAGACTCATGCTTTTGAGTCATCGTAAAGTTTGGGGACCCAAACGAATGGTTCTGGGTTAAAAGTGTTAACACTCTTTCCTCTGTCTAGGGCTAGGTTTATAGACTGGATGGAGATGCTTTCAGCACAGCAAGAAGCACTTTTGTTTTTGTTTGTTGTTTTGGAGACAAGGTTTCTCTGTTATCTTGGCTGTCTTGACTCACTTTGTAGACCAGGCTGGTCTCGAATTTACAGCGATCCTCCTGCTCTGCCTCCCGAGTACTGGGATTTAAAGGCGTGCGCCACGACGCCCGGCTTGCTTTGCTTTTCTTAACTGTGGTTATTACTATGTTGGCCACAGCAGCAGGGGAGCATGTGTCCAGCTGTTCCTCGATTCCCCTCACAGAGATGAAGTGTACGTTGTTGGTTGCTGTGAGATCAGCAGTTAGTCACAACTCCTGCTGGGACTACTCTACCCAGGGAAATCCAGAACCTGACTTCAGAGGTTGTACCATGTTCCCACCTCCACGTCCTGAACACAGTGTTTACTCTGTGGCTAGGGTGAGATGAAGCCTGACCGTTGTCATTTCCTGTTCACTTTGACGCGGGCGCCTGTGGCCTTTCTCTCTGTGTCCACTTGAGAGTGCGTTAGAAGCTCAGGCAGGGACTAGACTGGGGTTCCTGAAGGAGTCTGTGGTAAAGGAGCAGTGTTTTGCTTTATGATCTGACACTTTGGTAATGAATAAATTTTAGGCTAGGCGTGGTGTGCCGTTAATCCAGCACTCAAAAGGCAGAGGCAGGCGGAGCTCTGTGAATTCAGGCTAGCCTGGTCTACAGAGTTAGTTCCAGGACAGCCAGAGACCCTGTCTCACAAACAATAACAAATACTTTTTTAAAATGAAAGAGAGGAAGGCTGGAGAGATGGCTCAGAGGTTAAGAGCACTGGCTGCTCTTCCAAAGGTCCTGAGTTCAATTCCCAGCAACCACATGGTGGCTCACAACCATCTATAGTGAGATCTGGTGCCCTCTCCTGCCCATGCACGTATTAATAAGTAAATAAATCTTAAAAATAAAAGAAGAGGAGGAGGAGGAGTAACTAAATAGAAATGGCATGCCAGCCAGGAGTGATGGTACTTGTGTGCATCCTAGCAGTGTGCATCCTAGCACTGAGGGGCTGAGGCAGGAGGCTCAAGACATAGAGGCCAACCTGGGCTACACGGGAGTCAAGGCTATCCTATGCATGCTAAGATACTGTCTTAGCAAGAAGCAAAGCAAACAAACAGAACCCAATCTTACTTCTGCATGTGCACGGGGCTTCACATTGTGGAGCAGGGCGTCCAAGCTCCACCCACTCTCAGCCAAGTCCTACTTGTCGTTTTTATTAGCTATGACAGATATGAAAGAGTTGGATTAGTCAAAGTCTCTGTTTTCCTTAATTTCTTCTCACAGCTGGCAGCACACTCTGAACCATCTCTTCCTGGTCCACACTGGCTCTCGGTGCACCAGATGACATTTTTATGGCTTGACTCCTTTGTGGGTTTGTCCATTGTTACTAACAATCAGTTTTCCAGAACATTCTTCTGGGTCAGGATCTAAACTACCCACAGTGTTTGCAAAACACTGTGTTCCAGACTGTCAGTCAGCCTTCTCATGGTGGGCACAGGAGAAGTTTTCTTCCCTTGCAGTTCTTTTTTTTTTTTTTTTTTTTAAAGACAGGGTTTCTCTGTGTAGTCCTGCCTTTCCTGGACTCTCTTTGTAGACCAGGCTGGCCTTGAACTCACAGAGATCTGCCGCCTCTGCCTCATGAGTGCTGGGATTAAAGGCGTGGCGCCACCACTACCCAGCATAAATTTGTAACTTACATTTGTGTGGCTGTATACCCAAGTGCCATAGACATGTGTGGAGGTCATTTCTCTTGTTCCATGTGTGGGTCCCAAGCATTGAACTCAGGTTGTCAGGCTTGGTGGCAGGCAAGTACCTTTACCTTGTAGAGGTCACGTCTCCTGCCTGTTGTATGTTTAAACAAATGATGAAATGAAACATTTGACTAAACTGTCATTTCCCCCCCTAGTTATATCAGAGGAAGAAAACGAACTAGGGCTCTTTCTAAAGAGTCAAGCAGAACGGGACGCAACGCAAGCTGGCAAAGTGATGGATGCCGCTGGCAAGGCACTGTGTTCTTCAGCCAAGCAAAGGTTCACCGCAGCTTTTCATCCTCCGTTGGTCTGACGTCATGTGATGCTTTTGCGTGTGTGCCTCAGTTCCCATGTATAGCAAAGAAGGCCACTGCCTCTTCTAATAAGGCAGTGAAATGTCTGTCATGCAAGTGTGTTTGGGGCTATGTTTCTTTTTAATTTTAGTTATTCATTTAATTGCTCATTTTTTAATTGTTCATTTGCATTCAAAAGAATTACTTAAAAGTTGATATTCTTGATTGCCTAATTCCTAAAAATACATTTGGGACTAGATTTCTATTTCTCAAATGGTTTACTGTAATAGAGTCACAGAATGACTCATATGTAAGATGTGTTTCTATTTTCTTCTTCTTCTTTCTTCTTCTTCTTCTTCTTCTTCTTCTTCTTCTTCTTCTTCTTCTTCTTCTTCTTCTTCTTCTTCTTCTTCTTCTTCTTTTCTTCTTCTGTTCTCCTGTTTTCTTTTGTGATGCTACCACTCAAGCCTGGGGCCTCATGGGTCTTAGTGGGTGCCCTGCCTTTGAGCTACATTTCCTCCAGTCACTCACTTTTTTGACACCGTACTATGATTAAACTGAAATTTTTGTTTTTAAATAGAAATTTTATTTTCTTAGAAAGGTTAGTGTGTTAGGATTAAAGGCTTATGCCACCATAACCAGCCTGATTTTTTCTTTTTCTTTTCTTTTTTGGTTTTTCGAGACAGGTTTTCTCTATGTTATCTTGTCTGTCCTGGATTTGCTTTGTAGACCAGGCTGGCCTCGAACTCACAGCAATCTGCCTCTTTCTGCCTCCCAACTGCTGGGATTAAAGGTGTGTGCCACCACCACCCGGCTTTCTTTCTTAATTACGTATTTTCCTCTTATTATTTCACAGTGTTTAGCATAAAGATATGTGTCATAAAGACTATCATGTATGTAATGTGTGTGTGTATCTGTGTGTATGTACTGTAAATATAGCTCAAATCCTTGCATGGCAGGAAAATGTGTACACTGTGCCGTCTGGCCCAGGTGGCTTTGTTGTGTGGTGCCACATGTGTGGGGCTAGGTTTGAGTTGTGCCCCTTAAACGCCTCTGTTCTCACCTCTGTTCTCACCCCTGCTGCTAAGAACTGCACCCTCATTCGTTTTCCTAGCATTTTTATCTAATCTGTTGAACCCAAGTTTTCCCTACACTTGCCAACTGAAACATTGCCTGTAAATGACCCTGTGACGTGGGCACACAGGCTCTTTGTTGCCCCAGAACTCTTTTCTAGGTGGTAGATGTGCCTGGTGGGTTATTTATATCTGGATGAACACCCAAGGATGTTTCCTGAGGATAAAAAGGGACAGCCTGAACCGAGTGTGGTGACGTACACCTTTAATCCAGGCACCTGGGAGGCAGAGGCAGGCAGATCCAGGAAGTGAGTCCAGGGTAGCCAGCGCTGTTACACAGAGAAACATTGTCTTGAAAAGCCAAAAAAAGAAAGAAAAAAGATGATCTGTAGAAACATCTTTGCTAGTAACTGCTTTCTAAATCTTCAGTGCTTGTCAAGAATTTTTTTACATGGTAAATACATGTCCCAATGTGCCTAGAATTTTGGTTATGGGTATCCAACCCTCTGACCTTTACCTCTCTGCTGTTAGGTTGGCCTTGTGTACTCCCCTATCTCGGCTTAAACAAGAAGTTGCCACGTTCAGTCAGAGGGCGATTTCTGACACCTTGGTGACCATCAACCGTATGGAGCAGGCACGCACGGAGTACAGAGGAGCCCTGCTGTGGATGAAGGATGCATCGCAGGAGCTTGACCCAGACACCCTCAAACAGATGGAGAAGTTTAAAAAGGTAAGAAGTGTGTCCTTCCCTTTTCTTTAGGTTGGTTTATGTCTCTTATGTATATGGGTGAGTGTATGTCTGCATGCCAGAAGAGGACATTGGATCCCATTATAAATGGTTGCGAGCCACCATGTTCTTGTTGGGAATTGAACCCAGGACCGCTGGAAGAGCAGAGCAAGTGGCCAGGACTCTTAATCACTGAGCCATCTTGCCAGCCCCCTCCTTTGCTTGACAGTAGCATGGAGAACTAATATGGAATAATTTAACACAGATAATAAAATATTAGCCTTTAAAAAAAAAAAGATAGCTGGGAGTGGTGGCACACACCTTTAATCCAGCACTTGGGAGGCAGAGGCAGGCGGATCACTGTGAGTTCAAGGCCAGCCTGGTCTACAAAGCGAGTCCAGGATAGCCAAGGCTACACAGAGAAACCCTGTCTCGAAAAACAATAACAAAAACAAAAAAACAAAATAAAAAAAACAAAAAACCCACCACCACTACCAACACAACCCCCCCCAAAGAAAACAAAAAGAGAGAGAGAGAGAAAATGCCCTCCAGACTCACCCCCAGGCTATCTGTGTGTGTGGAAGGGGGACTTTTCTCAATTGAGTTTCCTTCTTCCAAAATGGCTCTAGTTGTGTCAGGTGACATAACATTAACAAGTACAGCTCACTGGTTCCTCTCAGCAGCCCTGTAAATCACGTGAATACGCTGCCTGCCGTCAGAGCAGCCTCCTGTCCTACCCCAGTATCATCCTTGGCGATAGCATTTAGGCCATGAGAGCACAAGTGCCACTGAATTCTTTATGGTTCAATGTTTTCAAATGGTTCAATGTACATCATATGAGTTTCATTTCAATTAAAACAAAAAACAGATTGCTTCCTGGCTGTGCATCCAGCTCCAGCTAAGTTTTTTTTTTTTTTTTTTTTCATTTATTTTATGTGTGTGAGCACATGCCACAGAATACATGTGATTGACAGAGGACAACTTCTGGGCGGTGGTTCTCTCTTTTCACCATGTGAGTCCCAAGGATCAAACTCAGGTCACCAGTCTTGGTGGCAAGTACCTTTGCCACTGAGCCATCTCATCAGCCCTTCCATTTTTGCTTTTTTCTAATTTTATCCAAAAATACTGACATTTTTCAAATACTAAACACTGCAGATATTTGTTTTTATCTGGAACATTTTTCTTCTTCTTTTTTCCAAGACAGAGTCTCTCTGTGTAGCCTTGGCTGTCCTGGTCTTGCTTTGTAGACCAGGCTGGCTTAGAACTACATCGATCTGCCTACCTCTGCCTCCTGGGTGCTGGGATTAAAGGCATGCGCCACCACACCCAACTTTGGAACACTTTTCTTCTTAACTACAAATTTTCTTTTTTTTTTTTTTTAAAGTTATTTTTATTTTTATTTTTTTGGTTGTTTTATTTTTTTATTATTTATTTATTTAATTTTGGTTTTTCAAGACAGGGTTTCTCTGTGTAGTCTTGGCTGTCCTGGACTCGCTCTGTAGACCAGGCTGGCCTTGAACTCACAGCGATCCGCCTGCCTCTGCTCCCAAGTGCTGGGATAAAAGGCGTGTTGCCACCACGCCCGGCCTACAATTTCATATTTCATCCAGATTTTCTCACCTGAATGTATAGCTGTTGGAGTGGCAGTGAGATGGCGCAGAGGGCAAGGGCACTTGCCATCAAGCCTGATGACTGCATATGGGGAAAGAAGGGAAACTGACTCCCACACATATTCTCTGACCTCCACACACGTGTGAGCCTGTCCCTGCACCCCCTTGCTATAGAAATAAGAAATGTTTTAAAGGGATAAAGAGCCGGGCATGGTGTTGCATGCCTTTTATCCCAGCACTCAGGAGGCAGAGGCAGGTGGATCGCTGTGAGTTCGAGGCCAGCCTGGTCTACAAAGCGAGTCTCGGACAGCTAAGGCTACACAGAGAGACCCTGTCTCGGAAAACTAAAAAAAAAAAAAAAAAAAACGAAACAAACAAACAAACAAAAAGAAACAAAAATGTATTTCAATCCGTAAGACTCTCATCTTTGGTGTTGATAATTTTTTTGTGATTGCAGGTGCAGAGCCAAGTGAGAAATAGCAAAGGTTCTTTCGACAAGTTAAAGATGGACGTCTGTCAGAAAGTGGGACTTGCTTGGAGCTAGTCGCTGCAATATGCTATCTCACTCACTCACTACCTACCAGGTACCCACCCCATGGTCCGCATGTCCTTGCGGTAAAAATGAGCGGTGAGACTCCCTTTTGAAAGCTGTCTAGTCGGGAGCCAGGTGTGTCAGCGCATGCCATTAATCTCAGCACTCAGTTGGAAAGAGGGCTGAGAGGTCAAGTCTAGACTCTGTTCCCAAACTAAACAAAAAGAATACCATGGTCCAGGGTTAGAGAGATGGCTCAGAGGTTAAGGGCACTGACTGCTATTTCAGAGGTCCTGAGTTCAATTCCCAGCAACCACATGGTGGCTCATAACCATCTATAATGTCATCTGGTGCCCTCTTCTGGCTTGCAGGTGTACACGCGGGCAGAGTCCTGTATATGAAATATAATAAATAAATAAATAAATAATTTTAAAAGAGAATACCATGGTCCAGAAAGTTTGAAAACTTTTGTGTCCAGCAATGAATAAAGAAAAATGAAGCCAATGATAATTGTGCAAATGGTAATTTGGGCTTAAAACCCAAGTTTTCCAAATCTAGACCGTGTATTCCTTTGATTTCAAGGTTGCAAACCCTGTACTGTAACCTCACTTATGTCACCCTCCAGTCACATGTCAGTACTCTACGGTGAATACTAGGTACTTACAAGCAGCAACAGCTGAGTCTAGTGTGTGTCTGTAAACAGCACGCAGAAAACCATATTGAACAGGGAACGAATAATTAGTGAAAGGAGGTGGCTGCTCATTGCTGCCTTAAAGCAGTTTGGTATTACACAATCCAAGATTCAAGAAAAGATGTCCTTGAAAATTAAGAGAATGGCAGCCTGCAGGTCAGGGCTCCTCCATCCCTCCACTCACCCCGCGGCCGAGAACAGGAGTCCTGAAGCAACAAGGAAGGCACAAATTACCCGAGTGAGCGAAATAACACATCTTTAGGTCCAAGTCTTTCTTGAGCCCTTAATGAAAGGCAAATATAGTCGTAAGTATTTTCCTTAATGAAAAGACACTTAGGGGTCAAGCATAGCGGCACGCGTCTTTAATCGAAGCACTCAGGAGGCAGAGGCAGGCGGATTCCTGTGAGGTGTGGACATCCTGGTCTACATAGCAAGTTCCAGGCCAGCCAGTGCTACATGGTAAGACCCTGTCTCACAAAGCCAAACAAAACATAAAAAAAGATTCTTACAGGCCAATGTGAGGGCAAAACAGATGGAGATGCCATCGAGCCTGGTGACTTGAACTTGGCCCCCGGGACCCACATGGTGGATCGAGAGAACCGTTTCCCACAAGTTGTTCTCTGACCTCTATAGGCACTCCATAACATGCGTGTGTACACACACACACACAGAGCTTATATATGCTAACATACAGATTACACACGTGTCCCTTCTTCTATAGAGACTGCTGTTTTTATGCCTTTAATGCCTATGATTTTGGATTCCGAGGTACTCGGATGCATTGGTTTTCTTTCCTCCTGTGAGCTGTAGTCTCCAGTTCTGTAGGTCTCCAGTGCTGTGTACAGATAGGCGCAGATGTACATGCAAACTCCATTCTAACTTCCATGAAGAATTGTGCTCTATAGCTCTTTCTGGCTCCCCATACCTGGGCAGTTGGCTCAGTTTCTGAGCACCACAGCAGTGAGGACGAAGACGGATCAGATCTTGGATGGGCAGAACTGTAGCGTTGCCTTTTATTTTTCCACAGAGAACATTGCTTGGGTTTTGGGAGAAAACAGCTCAAATGATGTCCCAAATCCAGGAGGCCTGTACTGGTTTGCATCCGTACGACTTCATAGCTCTCAAGGTATGTCTCCCAGGTCCTCTTGTTTAACCGGATCACACTTCAGAGAGGTGATAATGTTGAAACTGTCTTTTTCTGGGCTTAGGTTCAAACTCATGAAACCCTTGGGGGGCATGTTCCCCCACTTTTAAGGACCAGTGCTTTCTAGGTCCCAATCTCTGTCAGTAACCCTGAAGCACACTCCCCCCACAGGGAAGTGGGGAGCAAGAAAGTGAAAAGGAAAGTAGGGTGAGTCTAGGACAGTCAAGGCTACACAGAGAAAACCTGTCTCGAAAAATAAAAATAAAAATAAAAAGGAAAGTAGGTGCAGAGGTGTGGGGCAGAGGCATGGCTCAAAATGTAAGAGCTGAGCTCTTACAGAGGACCCACCACGCCTATAATCTCAGCACTCGGGGAAGCAGAAGCAGGCCAATCTTTGTGAGTTCGAGAACAGCCTGGTCTACAAAGACAGCCAAGGCTACACAGAGAAACCCTGTCTTGAAAAAAAAAAAAAGAGGACCTAAGCCAGGTGTGGTGGTGCACTCAAGAGGCAGAGGCAGGTGGGTTGCTCTGAGTTCCAGGCCAGCCTGGTCTACAAAGCAGGGACAGCCAAGACTACACAGAGAAACCCTGGCTCAAAAACAAAACAAAGAAAGAAAGAGTAAAGAAGAGGAGCCAAGGTTGGTCCCCAACATCGACGCTGGGTGGCTCACAACTTCCTATAACTCCAGCTTCTGGGCTCTGTGGGTACCTGAACACAATTAAAAATAAGCCTTAAAAAAAAGATCCTAGACTGTGATATTTACTAATAAACATTGTTAAATATGCTGGTCTTGGTGGTGCACACCTGTATTCCTAGCACTCAGGAAGGCAGAGACAGGGGGATCTCTGTGAGTTCAAGGCCAGCCAGGTTTACAAAGTGAGTCCAGGACAGCCAGGGCTACACAGAGAAATTCTGTCTCCAAAAAAAAAATTTTTTTTAAATACGTACACAGGGGATATCTAAATCTTTGGAAAGGAAAAAAAAAAAAAAAAAAAGCAATAAGTGATAGAAAATAATTGCATGTTCTCAATACTGGTCAATACTGGCAATTTTAGAAGTTTAAGATAAATTTCCTTCCCGCCCTTCCCCTTATGCCTTCCCCAGTCGTGCTCATGATGCCTGGATCACACTGCATGGCCCTGACACGGGTGCTAGTGCAGCACATGCATGTGAAAAGTGTGCTTGCGTGTGATTACAGTTCCTCCATGTTTGCACAGCATCTAGTCTTCCTTTGTATGTGGCTTACTCAACATAGTCATTGCTTCAGTTATGATGGGCTAGCTTTAGGTGCCTTTTAACCTTGCATTCTTTTCTCCTCCTCCTCCTCCTCCTCCTCCTCCTCCTCCTCCTCCTCCTCCTCCTCCTCCTCCTCCTCCTCCTCCTCCTTTTCTCTGTTACACAGAACCCTGTCCCTGTCTTGGACTTTCTCGGTAGAACAGGTTGGCCTCAAACTCACAGAGTTCTTATCCCAGCAGGATGAAGTCTCTTTGGTGGAATTTAGGTCATCTTTTAAAAAATTGGTGGTGGGCGCCTGGAGAGATGGCTGAGAGATTAAGAGCACTGGCTGCTCTTCCAAAGGTCCTGAGTTCAATTCCCAGCAACCACATGGTGGCTCACAACCATCTATAATGAGATCTGGCGCCCTCTTCTGGCCTGATGGCTCACCTGCAGGCAGCGCACTGTATACATAATAAATAATGGGGAAGAAGGAGGGAGGGGACTATGATCAGGATGTAAAGTGAATAAACAAACAAAAAATTGGGCTGGGGAGATGGCTCAGAGGTTAAGAGCACTGCCTGCTCTTCCAAAGGTCCTGAGTTCAATTCCCAGCAACCACAATGAGATCTGGTGCCCTCTTCTGACAGGCAGGCACACATGCAAGCAGAATATGTATAAATAAAAAAAAACAAAACAAAAAACAAAAAACAAAAAATTGAAGAGTGCATATCTGTCTGTGTGTGCCTATGTGTACATGTATATGTGTGTGTGTGTGTGTGCATGTGTGGAGGTGCTTTCAGAGGCAAAAGTCAAAGGTGTCTGATCCTTTTGGAACTGGAATAATAGGTGGTTAGGTGGTTGTGAGCTGCCTGATGTGGATGCTAGGAATTGAACTCAGGTTTCCCTGGAAGAACAGTACATATTCTTAACTGCTGAGTCATCACTTCAGTCTCCTTTAAGCCTTTTCCTTTTAGAGACTGGGTCACACCTGCCTGGGGCTGGCCTTGAACTCACAGAGTGCTCAGACACAAGTCACCATACCATGCACATCTTTTAAGTCATTTTATGAGACAATATCTCTCAGCCCCAAAACTGCCCTTAATTAAAGGTGTTCCAGTGGATTGTGTGTTATGTATTTAGGCAAATCTGTGCCTGATTTCTACTCAGAATCATCTTTAGCTGTATGATGAGATTGCAGAACTGGCCAGCAATGCAATGGGTTTTCTCTGGACCTATTATCACAAGTTGCTAACTTTTCTCTGAAGCAGATCACAGTGTGTGTGGTTCCACAGGCAGCCAGGGTGAAGGCAGTGGTGCTCAGTGCAAGTCACGTTGACTCACATTCCCATGGCCCTCATTCTCCACCCAGAACTAGTTCGATTTTATATCACCTGAAATTTTGTGTTTTCAATACAGGGTTTCTCTATGTAGCCCTGACTGTCCTAGGCTCGCTTTGTAGACCAGGCTGGCCTGGGACTCACAGCGATCTGCCTGCCTCGGCCTCCCAAATGCTGGGATTAAAGGCATGTGCCACCATCCCCAGCAAAGTTTTTATTTTCCTTTTAATTGTAAAAAGAGTAGATTTTTTTCAGTCTCCTTAACATTAAATTTCATATCCTTAGCGACTACAGGACACCCCAGGCAATCCCACTGCAGACCACAAAGAAGAGCAAGCAGACGGCAGCTGTCTAACTGCAAACCTCAATAAGTAAGTAGACCAAGCTGAAGCCCGCATGCCATCCTGTGACACACGTGAGACTGCTCATCGCTTTCTCCTCTGCCTCACCAAGTGCTTATTCTATGTCGCTTTTCTAAACAACACAGCACAGACACCCACCCACCCCCAAGCCCACCCAGCCCGTCGACATGGTAGGCAAAGGAGCTGACAGAAGGACTAGTCAGCTGTGGGGATGGCTGTGGGGATGGTGGCAGGCACAGCACTGTCAGGAGGCTGGGACCTAAGGGCCTCACAGGCTTTCCTGGGCTGCCCTGGGCTTTCGCTGTTCATGCTTCTCGCTGCTTTGCTCCTCCTACCTCCATCAAACTCACAACGACGATAGCAACAAACCCGCGGTCCCACGTAGTAGATGGGATCCAAGCAGTCTTTCTCTATGGGAAATCCAATCTAAATATCTGTGTGTATGAAATGCATAAGTTAAACTTACCTAAGTATTATGTTGACATTCAAAGCCATGAATGAGACCAAATGCATTGGAAATTTCATTTCAAATCCTAAGTCTTTTCTTTTTCTTTTTTTTAAACTCTAAGGGTTTTTTGTTTTGTTTTTTTCAAGACAGGATTTCTGTGTGTAGCCTTGGTTGTCCTAGACTCACTTTGTAGGCAAGGCCGGTACAGACCCTGAGTTAGCGTTTAAATGTTTACATGTTTAAATGTTTGTAACATTTTAAATGTAATTTGAATCAATCTTTTAGAACATTTTACATTCTTGAAAGACTATGACAAACTATTTTGACATTAAAAATGTGGCCATTTCCCTCAGTGGTGGTGGTGTACGCCTGTAATTCCAGCACTTGGGAGGTAGAGGCAGAAGGATCGCTGTGAGTTCAAGGCCAGCCTAGTCTACAGAGTCAATTCCAGGACAGCCAAGGCTACATAGAGAAACCTTGTCTCCAAAACAAAAACAGAAACAACAACAACAAGAAAATATGAATAAGGGGTTTTTATAGTCTATACAGGTCTATAGAAGTGGAATATACTGTTACAGACTTGATCTACCAGACAAGTATTTTATGTACCACCTGAATTAACATTTTAATTATATGAAACTGGGAGTTATCAACCTCAAATATTTTTTGGAGGGGATTTGTTTTTCAAGACAGGATTTCCCTGTATAGTCTTGGCTGTCCTGGACTTGAACTCACAGAGATCTGCCTGCCTCTTCCTTCCTGGGTGCTGGGATTCCAGGCATGTGCTGCTGTGCCTGGCTTGACCCTCAAATGTATTTTAACCAAAATCTCTGTACTTTCTGGTTTTTAACTTTAGGGTAGCTTTGTCTGAAGAAGAAGAGGGAATTGAGAGAGAACCAGGTAAGATGATAGATGCATTAAATTGAAGTGGCCACTTTGTTTGTTTGTGGGTTTTTCTTTTCTTTTGTTTTTTGTTTGTTGTTTTTTGAGACAGGGTTTCTCTGTGTAGCTTGGCTGCCCTGGACTCGCTTTGTGGACCAGGCTGGCCTCGAACTCACAGCAGTCCACCTGTCTCTGCCTCCTGAGTGCTGGGATTAAAGGCGTGCACCACCACCACTGAGGGAAATGGCCACATTTTTAATGTCAAAATAGTTTGTCATAGTCTTTCAAAAATGTAAAATGTTCTAAAAGATTGATTCAAATTACATTTAAAATGTTGTCACTTTATAATTCCACTGTACATTCTTCCCTAACAGGACTGAGGCCAAAACAAATTTCTTTTAAGCCACATATAATGGAGACTTTAAAAAAAATACACCTAGTCATCAGTACTCTGACTCTTAATTAAATAATTTAATCCATTTACACTTATTGATTATTACTAGATGGGGTCTTGCCACACGCCCCCTTTGGGACAGGGTCTCCCAAGCCCTGATGTGTAGACGAGGTTGGCCTCAAACTCAGAGATGAGATGCCTCGTCCTCCTGAGTGCTGTGATTGAAGGTGTGTGTCAGCATGCCTTTCCTTGCTGCAGCCATGTCCTTCTGGCTGGTCCAGGCACTGCTTGCCTCTGGATGAGAACATTTCTCACTCAGGGGTGGCTAGAGCACTTTAGGGTGAAGCCTGTTGCCTGGGCACTAGGGCAGGTTCCCAGTCTGGGGTGGGGGGTTGGGGGTTAGGGCGTTGGGGGTAGAGACTGACCAGGTAAGACACAGGCCCAGCAGTTCTTCACTGGGGGATCAGCACTGAGCTATCAGCAGTGGCGGAGCAGGCCCCAGCAGCTGCAAAGGCAGTTCTACCATTGCTGCCTGACCACTTGGTATCCAATGGCAGTCCGCCCCCCGCCCCCAATAAATGGAGTCTCAGATGGTCATGGTTGAGGAATGGCAAGCAAGAGAGTATGACTGAGCATGTGCATACCCCAAAAGCCAGACAGCATTTATTCATCAACTTTGGGCAGTGGGGAGGGGTTGAGAGGCTGAATATGTCTGATTCACTAGGGCTAAGGGTACCAGGATACTTAATCCACATACAGTAGCACAATAGCTAATTTACATGCAGTAACATGGGTGGGGGCGAGGGTATCACAAGAAGTTGAAAACAGTACTTTAATTATCCTATGTGTGAGGAGATGACTTCTAGGTACAATTAAAAGTCATTTGCTGGAGGCTAGCATTTGCTCAGCATAGGGTGGGGTACTTTCAGGAATTCTCTGTGCTTTCTGAATAAATTCCTCATCAGGAAAGGGTCAGGTTTGTAATCTTCCCTGAGGGCAAAATCTGGGGTTACTAGATCAGGTGGAGTGAGAACCCCACTAAGGAAGGGAGTTTGCTTTAATTTCAACCTTATCCAGCAGAGCCCCACAAATATTAGTTGTAGAATCCCACCATTGCAACCCCATCTTACTGCTAGACTTCATCTTAAGCCTGTCCTCAAGGTCACCCCAGTTACTGTAAAAACCGCAAACTGTTCCAGGAAAAGACCCACCCTAGGCCTGAGCCAATCAGGGGACAGCAGGAAAGTACCTAACGTCCCCAGATGTTAAGCATTTCGAGGTCAGGCTTGACCAATCCCCTAGTACCCACCCAACCTTGCTAACTCTCAACCAATTCTTGTAACTGCCGAACTGGTAACTCCTGTTCTTTGTCATAACCACGGTAAAAAACCCTGCCTACTGGTGGTTCAGGGCTCTCATACTGATCTGCTGCCTAGGTGAGGTTGGAGAGCCCTCAGGCTAGAGTTTAAATAAAGACCCCTTGCTTTTGCATATGGCTTCAGACTCCTGGTGGTATAGCATTAACTTTATAGTTTCTGGCCAGGTGTGGTGGTACATGCCTTTAATCCCAGCACTTGGGAGGCAGAGGCAGGTGGATCGCTGTGAGTTTGAGGCCAGCCTGGTCTATAAAGTGAGTCCAGCATAGTTAAGGATACACAGAGAAACCCTGTCTCAAAAAACAAAACCAAACAAAACTTTATAATTTCTTCTCATCTTACAGTTTCCCTAAGTGGTTGGGTGCTTCTTCAGTGTGCTTTTGTAAGGGCAAAATTAATGCCATATTTCATATGTAAGGTGTAGTCTGCAATTAATGATGGTCTGTATAAAAACTTGTCCCCTAAGTGACCCTTCTCCCTGCTTTCTGGGAACGACACCTGCCAGCAGTCCGCAGAAACTCCACTGGAGTGATTACATACAATTAGCTCCCAAGGTTCCTCAGAGATAAAACGACTTCCCCACCACACTCAGTCTCCACCCAACCTGCCCAAACATCAACATTCCTGGGACCCACACCCCCACTTCCCCTTATAAGCCCACTGCCCTTGAAGCTCGGGGTCACTCTCCTATCCTGCTGCATCAGGAAGGACTGTGATCCGAAGCTCTGAGCCCGTAATACAGGACCCTGTATATGTTACATCAGTATCGAGTCCTGGTGGTCTTTTTGGGAGTCTCCTGATCTGGGTAAGCTCAGTATTACACTGAGCGATCTTGGTATAACATTTGGGGGCTCGTCCGGGATCCCCCCCAGGCCTCCAGGACTCTGAGCCAAGGGTTCTAGACCGGCCGGTAAGTGTCCGTGTTACCATGTTAAGTGTACTGTCTATGCGTGTCTGTGCCTCGGCTCTGTGTTTCTGTGTTCCCAGGTGGGACGCCTGTATCTGTGGCAGCCAGGAGTGACTTAGCAGACGCGCTGTATAGTCACGGCTGCGGAAACCTGTGAAGACGGTCCAGGTCCCCATCAGGAGGGAGTCTCTGACTTCCGTCAGGGAGACTTTAGAGTCTCATGGGGCAGGGGGTGGAGTAGGGGGTGGGGGGGTGGACAACTTCGGTTTCCATTAGGAGGGAGTCTCTTACTCCTGTCAGGGAGGCCTTAGAGCCTTATGGGGGCACTCCAGTCCCCACCAGAAGAACTTAAAGCCTCACACCAGATCTGGCTACTGAACGCTCTCCTGGGTGGCCGAACTGGTACTCGTTTCCTGTCAAATAGGCAAGCTGACAGTGTTTGTATGTGTTTATGTGTCTGACGACTATTTTTTAAGTTGTTTTTTTTTTTTAAACAATTTATTTACTACATATACAATGTTCTGCCTGCATGTGTGCCTGCCTGCTGGAAGAGGGTATCAGATCTCATTATAGATGGTTTTTGAGCCACCATGTGGTTGCTGGGAATTGAACTCAGGACCTCTGGAAGAGTAGCCAGTGCTCTTAACCGCTAAAGCCATCTCTCCAGCCCCTGACGACTATTTTCTGTGTAGTGTTGACTGAGACTTTGATGGACTGAAGGATGGGACAGACGACCTCGATCCCCCTGGACCTAGTCTTGACTTGTTTTAAGGAAGTGAGAACTAGGGCACACGATCTGTCAGTAGACATTAAGAAAGAAAAGATGACAACTTCCTGTGTGCCTCTGAATGGCCCTCCCTCAGTGTTGGGTGGCCTCTGGAAGGCACATTTCACCTGCCTACTATTGAAGCAGTAAAAGAGAAGGTATTTCATAGGGCGCATGGTCACCCAGACCAGGTACCCTATATTTTGGTATGAAAAGGACCGGTAACACACCCACCCATTTGGGTAAAGCCTTTTCTTCCCCCTAGACCGGAGCCACAGACCAGGTACCAAGGAGACAATAGCAAATCCGCCGTCCACCTCTCCCCCTCAGATATTGGCTACTCAAACTAAGGCTGGATCAGGAGGATCCCAATTAGCCGATTACTCGGTACTTCAGGGGAGCAGA
Organism: Acomys russatus; assembly: GCF_903995435.1. Lineage (NCBI taxonomy): Eukaryota > Metazoa > Chordata > Mammalia > Rodentia > Muridae > Acomys > Acomys russatus. Next base: position 14,078,710 of record NC_067148.1, on the reverse strand, counting down.
AGAAGAACCTCTCTTTCCCCTACCCCCCTACAAGCTCCCTATTCTGTCTCCTCCTCCTCCCCCCCCTCAAATCTCAGCCCATTCCCTCTCTGCCGCCTCCTCCTTTCCTGGCTGAAGGACCTGCTCAGGGTAGCAGAAGCCGAAGAGGGGCCACCCCTGAAGCAGATCCTACTGTGCTGCCCCTCCGAGCGGCAGGACCCATAGCAGGAAATGGCAATCAGCCACACCAGTGTTGGCCATCTTCCTCCTCAGATCTGTATAATTGGAAAATTCAGAATCCCCCACTTCTCAGAGAATCCTTTAGAAACTATTCTGTTTACTCATTTACCCATGTGGGATGATTGCTAGCAGCTTTTACAGGTTCTCCTCACCACTGAGGAACATGAAAGAATTCTTCTAGAGGCAAAGAAGCTGATTCCAGGAGCCACAGAGTGCCAACCCAAAATCCAGCTGATGTTGACCTGGGCTGTACTGGAACTCAACTCTGTAGACCAGGCTGGTCTCAAACTCAGAGATCCGCCTACCTCTGCTTCCTAACTGCTGTAGGACAGTCCTAGTGGAGAGAAATTCCCCCAGTTTTTATCTTTCCTTTTTTGTTTTTTGTGTGGTGTGTGTGTTTTTTTTTTTTTTTTTTCTTTTCTTTTCTTTTCTTTTTGAGACAAGCATTTCTCTTGTAGTCCTGGCTGTCCTGGACTTGCTTTGTAGACCAGGCTGGCCTGGAACTCACAGAGATCTACCTGCTTCTGCCTCCTAATGTTGGGATTACAGGTGTGGGCCACCACGCCTGGCTCTACTTCTTTGTTTTTAAAAGACAGCTTTTCACCAGGCACACACCTTTATTTCTTTAAATTTTTTTTTTTGTCCTCACTGTTTCCTTTATTTTCTTTTTTTTAATTAATTTATTCTTGTTACATCTCAATGGTTATCCCATCCCTTGTATCTTCCCATTCTTCCCTCCCTCCCATTTTCTCTTATTCCCCTCCCCTATGACTGTTCCTGAGGGGGACCTCCTCCCCATGTATATGCTCATAGGGTATCAAGTCTTTTCTTGGTAACCTGCTGTCCTTCCTCTGACAGGGGACATGGTCAAATGTGAGGCACCAGAGTACATGAGAAAGTCATATCCCACTCTCCACTCAACTGTGGAGAATGTTCCGACCATTAGCTAGCTCTGGGTAGGGGTTTAAAGTTTACCACCTGTATTGTCCTTGGCTGGTGCCTTAATTTGAGTGGGACCCCTGGGCCCAAATCTGCCTATCATAATGTTCTACTTGTAGGTTTCTAGGACCCTCTGGATCCTTCTACTTTGCTATTCTCCCATGCTTCTCTCATCTAGAGTCCCAATAGGATGTCCTCCCCTCTGTCCCAGTTTCCTGGTAAGTGAAGACTTTCGTGGGACATGCCCCTTGGGCTAGTATGCAGATATAAGTGAGTATATACCACTTTCTGCGTCTGGGTTAACTCACTCATTATGATAATTTCTAGCTCAATCCATTTATCCACAAATTTCAGGAATTCCTTGTTTTTAATAGCTGAGTAGTATTCCATAGTGTATATGTACCACAGTTTCTTTATCCATTCTTCTACTGATGGACACTTAGGCTGTTTCTATGTTCTGGCTATTATGAATAAGGCTGCTATGAACATGGTTGAGCAAAGTTTCTTGTTGTCACCAGGCACACACCTTTAAATGCCAGCATTTGGGAGGCAGAGGCAGGCGGATCTCTGTGAGTTCAAGGCCAGCCTGATCTACAGAGTGAGTTCTAGGACAGCCAAGGACAGCTTTTCTGGGCTACTCTTGGCTATCAGTTTCCTTAGACACCGTTAACACCTCAAGCCACTGTCTCTTGACCTGTAAACGTTCTACAGCATATTCTGGCCCAAGCAGAATTGGACAGGTTTATGTATGTTTGCTTTAACACTGGAGAGCTTACTGCATATCTTACTCTTTCATGAGAGTGGCTGGCAACTTTTGACTTCCTGTTTTTTGATAGACTCCTCTAGGTTTGGGAAGTCTTCAGTTATTTGACCTTCTCAAGTCCCTCTTGAAGTGTAATGACTAGATGTTTACTCTTTAATACTGTACTACACTTCTTGTCGTCCCCCCCCCCCCAGTTCTCTTATTTTCTCCTTCCTCTGAGATATTTTCCTTCCTATCCATAGACTGTGTTTTCACATTGAAAGCCTTTGTCGCTGCCTTTCCAGGAAGTAGTTTGTAGTCTCTGCCTGTGGACACTTCCACTGGCTTAGCACTAGATGGCGCCCTACACCCAAGTTTGCCTTCATTTTTCTTTAAGATGGCCCTCAGAACTCAAGAGCACCATGAAAGGACATGGTGACTTACAGCTGAAATCTCAGCACTTGAAAGGCTGAGACAGGAGGATTGCCACCAGTTCAAGGCTATCCTGAGCTACAGTATGAGACCTTGTCTCAATAATTTTAAAAAGGGCATCTTCCCCAGCCCATGTTTGTTCAATCCATAGCCAATGTGTTATTTAGAAATAACTGGAGGTGTGTATAAGGACTTGATTCTTGTAAGCCTTCCCTGGGCCTGGATGGGCCCAGACACTCCACCCACTGTCACTGGCCTGTAGCCAGACAGTATGGTGTCCTCTCTTACTAGGGATGTCACATGGAGGCACCAGCCCCGGCTTTTTTTTTTTTTTTTTTTTTTTTTTTTTTTTTTTTTTTTTTTTTTTTTGGTTTTTCGAGACAGGGTTTCTCTGTGTAGCCTTGACTGTCCTGGACTCACTCTGTAGACCAGGCTGGCCTCAAACTCACAGAGATCCATCTGCCTCTGCCTCCCAAGTGCTGGGATTAAAGGCGTAAGCCGCCACCACCCCGGCTCTTATGCAGTAAGTGGGCATCTACTTTTCTTGTTGTCCCGAAGCAGACAGTTGAACTCTTCTGTTGGGATGGCTGGTGGTGTGTGTGTGTGTGTGTGTGTGTGTGTGTGTGTGTGTGTGTGTGTGTGTGTGTGTGTGTGTAGACGACTTCAGGTGACCAACACTGCAGTGCTCGGCCATAGTTGGATCCTATAGCCTAAGACCAGCACAGAGGGGAAGAGCAGGGTAGGACCTAAATGACTGTTGCTGCTGGTGAACTCACTGTCAAGACTACTGCAAAGGACTCATTGATGCCAGGAGAAATGTAAGTCTGATCATATGAGCCCAGGCCTGGGGACAGGGACCATCAGGGCTGCCCCAGTGTCTGGTTTTGCCCAGCAGCAAACAAATCCCAAACAGCATTGCTTCTTACCTATTCCAGTTGGGAACGCTGGGAGAACTAAGATAACTTCTACCTCTGGGGTCTCACAGCCAGAGTCCTGTGCAGTGTGGAGCCTGTGCTCACAGCAATGCAGCCTACCAGAGTGGGGTGTTCACCCGATGACGCCCCTGTGGATCAGGAAGCGACGTCTCGAGAACTGACCTAGAGGTTACAGTCCTCAGGTCTGCCTACTGGTGGGGCTCGTGCTGACTGAGCCCTCAGGTCAAGCCCTGGGATCTCCTTCCTGCTCTAGCCACAGAATTTACGTCTGGGTGGGAGGGGCTGGTGGACAGTTACTTGGCATCTGGCTAAGGGCTAGAGCATCAGTTGGTGGTGTGAGGGTAGAGGCTGCGGGGCCCTGTCTGGGTTTTACCTAGTGAGCCTAGCTAAGCTAAGGCTTGCCCTAATGTGTTCCCTCCTACAGGCGGGGGTCTTCCTCCCCACTGTGCCGCTCTGAGTTGGGGAGGGCTGAGGCAAGAGATGCCTTCCTGGTTTCCTCAGTGTATTCTTGCTATTCTACACGCAGGGACTGCAGGCTTACCCTAGCTTCCTTAGCCCTTGGAAAGGTAAAGAGTGCAAGACTTGGTGTCTCTGTGGGAGGAGAACACTCCTTCATCCCGTCAGTTAGGCCACCATCTTGCATCCAATCTCTGCCTATTTTCTTACCATAGATTCCTTTAGTTCTCTGAATAGCTAAGTGACTGAAAGTTTGAGCATTAAATATGGCACTTAGTGTCACGCAAGGCTTCTAGTGTCACACTGCCTTCTTGCCAGTGTATGCCTCACAGCATTCGCTGAAAACTGGATATTGTAAATGTGCCTTAGTAACTTTGGGTGCTGGTCCCACCTACTAACAGCTTGGTTTTGTTTGGTTTGGGTTTGGGTTTTTTGAGACAGGGTTTCTCTCTGTTATCTTGGCTGTCCTGGACTTGCTTTGTAGACCAGGCTGGCCTTGAATTCACAGATCCACCTGCCTCTGCCTCCCAGTGCTGGGATTAAAGGTGTGCGCCACTGCGCCCGGCCTAACTACTTGGTTTTTAGTGTAGAATTATTTTAATGGGGTCTAGCCGTCATCTTCTCCTCTCCCCACCTGAGGGTAGGATGCCTTACAGGACTCAAACACTCCATGGTGGTGGCAGCTTTATCAGAGCTTTGACCTTTCCCTGATCACACCAGACTAGCCAGCTCTCCTCACTCCCAGCTGATCGCTCCCCTGACTTCAGTAATGCCACAGTACAAACCGTTCCACGGACCAAACCAGTCACACTTGGGCTCTATTGGAGGAATGCGCTCCAAAGTCCGTTGTTATTAAAAAACAAGACAGGGACTGGGTAGATGGCTCCATCAATATAACTGCACAACCATGAGGACCTGAGTTTGGCTCCTTAATACCCATGTGTGCGAGTGTGTGCACACTTCTGCGCATGCACACACATGCACCCCCCGTACATACACCCGCCAACCCCACACACACATACACACCCCATACATACCACACACACACACACACACACACACACACACACATACCCACACACCCCAATAAATAAATAACCTCGGTTAAAAATAAAAAGCTGGCATGGTGACGCTTACCTCTAATCCTAGAGGCAGGCAGATTGGTGTAAATTGGAGACCAGCCAAGGCTACACAGAGAAACCCTGTCTCAAAAACAAACAAACAAGCTGGCTAGCTGGGCGTAGTGGCACTCGCCTTTAATCCCAGCACTCGGAGACAGAGGCAGATGGATCTCTGAGTTCAAGGTCAGCCTGGTCTACATAGAGAGTTTTCAGAGTAGCCAGAGCTACATAATAGTGAGACCCTGTCTCAAAACGAAACGAAACGAAACCAACCAACCAACAAACAGGGCCGGGTAAGGCAGCCCTTAACTGTAGTTGTAATTCCCAGTTTCAGAAAGCAAACAGGAAGCTCCCTGGGTTGGTGGCCAGCTAACCTAGCCAGTCAGCAAGCTTCAGGTTTAGTGAGCTATCTTGTCTCAAAAAATAAGGTAGGTGCAGAGAGATGCTGGGGAAGACACCCGACATCAGTCTCCAGCTTCCACATGGGTGTGCACACCCTGTACACATGTACTTGAACATAGACAAGCACAAACCAGAAGGTGCTGAAAATGCAAGCTTCCAGAGAGCAAGTGTGTGGCCCTTCAAAGAAGAGTTGCAGTTTATGAAGTCTTTATTTATTCTGGTTTTGGTTTATTTTTTATTATTAACTTATTCTTGTTACATCTCAATGGTTATCCCATCCCTTGTGTCCTCCCATTCTTCCCTCCCTCCCCCTTATTCCCCTCCCCTATGACTGTTCCTGAGGGGGATTATCTCCCCCATATATGCTCATAGGGTATCAAGTCTCTTCTCGGTAACCTGCTGTCCTTCCTCTGAGTGCCACCAGGTCTCCCCCTCCAGGGGACATGGTCAAATGTGAGGCCTGGTTTTGGTTTTTAAAAAATATTTATTGTTATGTATTGAGTGTTCTTCCTGCATGTACACCTGTAGGCCAGATCTCATTATAGATGGTTGTGAGCCACCATGTGGTTGCTGGGCATTGAACTCAAGACCTTTGGAAGAGCAGGCAGCGCTCTTAACCACTGAGCCATCTCTCCAGCCTCCTGGTTTTGGTTTTTTGAGGCAGGGTTTCTCTGTGTAGCTTTGGCTGTCCTGGACTTGCTTTGTAGACCAGGCTGGCCTCGAATTCACAGCGATCCATTGACCTGCCTCTGCTTCCCAAGTGCTGGGATTAAAGGTGTGCGCCACCATGCCAGGCCTTTTTTTAAAATTTATTTTATTTTTTTTAAACAAAGATTTTAAACATTCATGCAGTAGTGTGGTGCTGAGAAAAAGTAAGAGACAGACCCAAGCACCCAGGCACGGACATGAGCTTTTCAAGAGAGTCACAGTTAGGTGTCTTAGTTTTACATGCCACTTTGCTGGTTCTCAAGTAGCATCTCCAACAGCTAAGAAACCTGTTTCTGACAAGTGCGATTATAGGGAGGCTGTGTCCTGGCTATAATTATAGTCGGTAAAGCCTGCAGCCACTAGGGTTGAGCAAAGGTTTTCTGCTTCTTGTGGTGTGAGCTTCAACCAAACTCCAGAGTGAGTAGCTCCTTTTCCTCACATCTCCATACTTGCTTCTATGCCAGCCCACCTCACCTGGGCAGTGCAGTGTCCATCTGCTAAGCAGGGTCTGGATGGGCAAAGGGAACCTCTGCTCAACTGCAGTCATAGAGTGCAGCAGCCTTAGGTAAAGGGCATACTGTGCAGTGCTGGCGTCCTGCCCTCCTGGGAAGGTAGCCCCTAAAAGTATTCCAGGATGTAATGGTTATGGTGGCAGAGGGCTCTTCTCAGTTCTTCCTGAGTTCTGGAACTTTGAAGTACATTTTGTTTTTGTTTTCATATCCTGAATGGTCTTGAGACTTTTACTAGTTTTACTGGAGTGCAGGCACTGTGAAGATTGTTACTTTTACTGATAAAGTAGTGTGTATGGACCACAGCTTTATCCTTGGTATTTAATTATCCCATGGAGCATGAATTTTTTTCTTTTTTTAGTTTTTCGAGACAGGGTTTCTCTGTGTAGCCTTGGCTGTCCTGGACTCACTTTGTAGACCAGGCTGGCCTCGAACTCACAGCAGTCCACCTGCCCTGCCTCCTGAGTGTTGGGATTAAAGGCGTGCACCACCATGCCCGGCCTTCATGAAATATTTTTATCAGTCTATTCTCCTTTTAGCTAAAATCATTTCACTGAAGGTTTTAAACTTTATCAGCAAGAGCCTTATTTTCTGGCTTTGTGTTTTTATTGTTTTTCTGAAATAACATTTCTCTGTGTAGCCCTGGGTGTCCTGGAACTCACAGAGATCTGTCTGCCTCTGCCTCCGAGTGCTGGGATCACAGCCTGCGTCACCACCACCAGGCTTCTGCATCCTTTTAATTTTTGGTTTTTCGAGACAGGGTTTCTCTGTGTAACAGCCCTGGCTGTCCTGGACTCGCTTTGTAGACCAGGCTGGCCTTGAACTCAGAGATCCGCCTGCCTCTGCCTCCCAAGTGCTGGGATTAAAGGCGTGCGCCACCACACCCAGCTTTAATTTTTTACATTGTAATCAAAGCACATTTTTTTTACCACCGACTTCATGAACTCCTCAGCTTTATGTGTACGAGTATCAACGTGAGTTTCCATGGTGTCTATGGATTTTCAGCACGCATGGAAAGACCGTGCTGCCGGTTAGAGCATGGCCTTGCTGTCTGTCTGCCGTGTCTTCACTTCCCTGTCTGCAGCTCCTTACCTCGAAGGCCTGTGTCTTCCTCCGGTGTCCCCGAGTCTCACATGGGCAGTAAATTATTACTACGTAGGCATTCATAACTGTTTATTAAAATGCTAAATGGCCATTTTGCTCTAAATCCTTACTACAAATAGTTATAGACTTCTAATCAATATTGTTGTTTTAAAAAATTATGTTAGTGCCATAAAGGAAAAATCGTTTTTCTATGCCCTGCTTTTATTTCTACAAAAGGAAATAAAACCTTTGCTGTTTCTGTTCTCACCTGCTAGCTGCAAGAGCTCTGCCTAGAGACTCGCTGGAAAGAGATGATTTTGAGAAGGAATTCTCATTTCTGAACAGCCTCCTGAGCCCCACTTCTTCAAGTGCTGGTGAATTAACCCAGGAATGCCAGCCGGCCTGTGGGAGCCCCAGTGCTGGCCTCACATCCCAGGAGCCGTCAGTGGGACCCCGGCCTCTCACTCTCTCCTCCCAATTCCTCCCTTCACAGCTCTTTGACCTTGGTCTTCATGCTGATGGAGCGTTCAGTAGTAAGTGTCGATGAGACATTTGGACGTGTGCTTTGTTTGCTAAGCAAATCTACTGTGGGACACTAGAATCCAGGGAAAGAGACTTTAACATTAACACTGCTTCATACAATCTGCAGCTACAACCACCAACTGAGAAAATACCAAATCTAACTGCACTGCAGTTGTCAGTAAAGCTGACTGTCTCCTTGCTACCTCACCAAGCCCACGTGTTCCCCACTGACTGTTTGGGTGCCTGCCTTACTACATTTGATCTACTAAACCACTCCTGGGTCAGGCGGTGCTACCACCACCCCAAGCAAAATTTGGTGTCGTTTTTCACATGGGTTCAGAATTAGCCAGAAACAGAAAACAAGCCAGCAGGAGTGGAGGACACTAGAGCACGCTGGGGCCACAGGGCTATCCTAGAGAAGGGCCACCTCACCATCCTGTGTCCAGGGCTGCACCTTAGGACTCGTGTTTTTCCTGACTCTGTGCTGGTTATGACACTGAGCCTATTCCGGTTGCACTCAGAACTTAACATGTAGTTCCCTGTGTGCTGCAAGAGAGTCCAACAGGCTTTCGACCTCTCGGGTGGAGAGACGGCTCAGAGGTCAAGAGCTGTATCTGCTCTTCCAGAGGTCCTGAGTTCAATTCCCAGCAACCACATGGTGGCTCACAGCCATCTATAATGAGACCTGGTGCCCTCTTTTGGTGTACATGCAGGCACACATGTGGAAATAATAAATAAATCTTAAAAAAAATAATAGCTGGGTGCGGTGGCACATACCTTTTTAATCCCAGCTCTCAGGAGGCAGAGGCAGGTGAATCTCTGTGAGTTTGAGGCCAGCCTGATCTACAAAGCAAGTCTAGGACAGCCATAGCTGTTACACAGAGAAACCCTTCAACAAACAAAAAGCAATGCAGGATAAAAATCTGCTTGCACCTGCATCTGCTTTCTTATCACCAGCCCTACTTCAAAATACTGTTTTCTACTACAGTGTTGGGTACTCCCACCCCCCTTTTGGTTTTTTTGTTTGTTTGTTTTTTTGTTTTTTGAGAGACAGGATTTCTCTGTGTATTTGTCCTGGAACTCATTCCATAGATCAGACTGGCCTCGAACTCACAGAGATCCTCCTGCCTCTGCATTGTTAAGAGTGCTGGGATTAAGGGGGTGCACCACCACCACCCAGCACCTATTGCTTTTTTTAGTTCCTGATGTTCTGTCTTCATAAACTCAGACATGAGTCTGAGCATCGGACTCCCAATCCAGTCGTTTTACTTACTCTGTTGCACATGAAGGTGGTGGTGTACATGTCTCCTGAGACCTCAGTGCTTTGCTTCCTGTTTTCATATCTGTAATCTTAGTGTTGCTTCCCTCATATCCCTGTATCTCATTATGTTTTCTGAAAAATTCTCATGGCACCCAACAGCAGTCAATGGGTTGTCTGTTATAGTAAAAACCCTTCTGTTCATGTATTTAAAGGCAAACCAAAGGCATGCGTGAGGGCATTAAACAATTATTGAGGATTTGTTGACTATCCTAAAAGAAAAAGTAATATTAGTCCATCATGCCTAGCATGGTAAGGCAATAAACCTTAGAACAGACAGGGTAAGGAAGGAATTTGGCAAACCAGGAAAACTCCAGTATAGAAATTTGCAGACCCCTCTCAATATCCTTAAATGTAAATGGTCTTTACTCTCCAATTAAAAGGCACAGACTAGGGAAATGGCTTGGTCAGTCAAATGTTTACTTTCTCCTACACAGGAGAATCTAGCTTTTAACTCTTGTTTCTTTATCTTTCCTCCTCACCCGCAAGGCTGGGCCTCCCAAGAGGGATCAGAAAACTCAGATACCTTGCCAGTGCCTTCGCAGCACCCAAAGAAGTTAAAATGTAAGTCACTTTTCCCCATTGCATTAATAATAGTGAAATTCAGGAGAATTTAGAAAAGGAGCTAGCCTCATAGTGCAAAGAAGAAAAACACACACACACCAGGCCTCATCAGTGGCAGATGCACTCCATCACTGAGCCACCCCCAGCTCAGAAGATGCTTTGGATTATATGACACCTGTTGGCAAGAATGCATCCAGGGCCCCAGGAAGCAATCCTAAAGCCCCGTGACATTCCAGGTGTGTTCAGACGCTCCGTACCACTGACATGCTTTGGGCTTTGGTGAGAGGGCACGTCATTCAGCATAATGACCCCAGAGGACATTCATCCTGCAGCAAGCACCACAGCGTTTGCTTTGTAAGGATAGACAGTGTCCTCCTGAATAAACGAGAGGATGATCTAAGCAGACTTGACTCTTACCCTTCATAATCTATTTATCCATTTACGTTCTTATTTTTCTGTGGTTTATAGTCCTCACTATATTTAATCATTTTGTGTTGAGACTGCTTGAGTGTTTGCCTATGGAAGTCTTTGAGCAGGCTTCTAAATTCTTACGATACCAATACTTTAAAAAGTTTTCAATAAACTCAGCATCATAGCAAAACTAAAAAATCAATATAAAGTATCCCCATGTGTTCTTTGAGAGGATTTTGTAAAGTATTGTCACATTTGGTAATCATAATTTCTGCCAATGATACCTAGTTCTGTATTCTGGGTCTGCTGAGTGAAATACTTTAAATGGCACACAGGGATGTCACTGTGTAGCCCCACTGGCCTTGAACTGCTGGGTTTCCAGCCTCAACCTCCTGAGAACTAGGATTATGGGTAAAGCTCACCAACATCTCAATCATTAGTAATCCTTTTTTAAAAAAAAGATTTGTTTATTTATTATGTATACAATGTTTTGCCTGAATGTACACCTGCATGCCAGAAGAGGGCACCATATTTCATTACAGATGGTTGTGAGCCACCATGTAGTGGCTGGGAATTGAAGTCAGGACGCTTAACCTCTGAGCCATCTCTCCAGCCCTCATTAGTAATTCTTACATAGTATTTATTATTATAGTTGCTGATAAACTGTATTTTTTCTCATCCCCCCCCCCTTTCTTCTTCTCTGTCTCTCTCCTTCCTTGAGGTGGAACCCAGGGCCTTCACATGCTGGACACCCTGCTAGCCCTACCCTCAGCCCAGATGCTGACCCCTTTTCCCTCCTCCCTGCGTATGTGCTCATTAGCATTCTACTGGTTTGGCTCATAGCTTTAGAGTTTCAGGTCATGGTCAGTTGGTCACTGCTTCTGCACATGCGGCAACTTCCTTGCATACTGTTTGACCACAGTTTGGACAGCATGCAGTCTGCAGCTGAGGCAAGGGCAGCTTTTTGTTTTTGTTTTTGTTTTTTTGCCTGATGACAGCTTGTCACATTTGAAGCAAACTCCATAAGGAGGTTCTTCGATGCTCATGATCTTCTTGAAGTAGAATGGGGTTGCTGCCAGGAGCATGTCTCGTCAAAAAAAAAAAAAAAAAAAAAAAGCCTTTTATTAATAAAAACATCTTTAAATGCCATAATCTGGCATTTAAAGAGCTCTATCTCTGAGAGTTTTTTGTTTCTCTGTTTGTTTGTTTTGTTTTTTCTAGACAGGGTTTCTCTATGTAACAGCTCCGGCTGTCCTAGAACTCACTTTGTAGCCCAGGCTGGCCTCGAACTCACAAAAATCCACCTGCCTCTGCTTCCCAAGTACTGGGATTAAAGGTGTGTGCCACCACCGCCCCACTTCTCTGAGATTTTTGAAGACCAACTATCTATCTATGTAATACTGAATAGGCAAATCTTGTTTCTAGCTATTTACTATCTAACTTTGAAAACATCTACAGGAAGTTAAATAAAGCCTATTTCTGTATTTAAAGTAATACCTAACAAGACCACAAGTTTCATTGACTCTTGTATTCATTATCTTTTTTTTTTTTTTTTTTTTTGAGACAGGGTCTGTCTGTGTTAGCCTTGGCTGTCTTGTACTCACTTTGTAGACCAGGCTGCCCTCAAACTCACAGAGATCCGCCTGCCTCTGTCATCCAAGTGCTGGGATGACAGACGTGCGTCACCACACTCAGCCAAAATATATTAACTTTGTATCAATATATAAAATCCATACCAGTGTAAAATATTTGTCTTGTTGACGTCTTTAGTTTAAAAGTAAATTCAATAATCTACCCTTTTCCCCTACCATCCCTGTACCCTTCTTTTTTCCTTTTCATTTCTTCTCCCCTCCAGTAGAAAGGAAAAAAGCATAGAGGAAAGAGAAACAGAAATCCCTGAACCTCCTTTACTTTGTTCCCCCCACCCCACCACCAAGCTTCCCCTAAATGATGACAAATGACCAGCTTGTGGGAATGGGGCATCATTCTCTTAAAATTGCTTCCTGCTGTCTGGGGGCAATGGTATCTTTTTTGGGGGGTCCCTAAGAAATCTGGGATAATGTCCAAACCCTAAGAGCTAGCTGTAGTATTAGCTGTCCAGTCTCTGTGATGGGGTAGAGCAGGGCTATTGAGGCAGTCGGTGAGGCTCAATCACCTGGCTCCTGCTCTTCCTTGGTGTCTGGTTGTTTTACTCTGGAGACATCTAAACTTTAAAGGTGATACACATTTCTGCATTAACACATGTACGGGATGTTCAGTGTGCACCAATCAGCCAAAGACGATTCTCTGCTCTTTTTCTGAGCAGGTGAAAGGCACCTGTCTTTATAAGTCAGTCGGACTGCATAACCAACTAACATATAAATCTCCATCCATGCCATATGGAGGAATGGCATGGTGAGTCCTGAGGACTCTGTAGCCAGCAAGATTTACTGGCCATACAGAGACAATTTCATGCCTCAGCCAGCCGCAGAGCTGGATCCAAGTAGAGGATCAGCATTCATGTTACTTGTTTTGTTGTTGTTCTAGATTTCTTCCTTCATTTCTGCAGCCAAGATTTTCAGGAGGTCTTCCCTGGTCAAATATAATCTTTATTAATGTTGAAGGAATCCATAGCTTTTCTTCTCCTGTGGAAACAAAGGCAAAACTTCTTCCCCAGTGTAAACATTTCCTGCCTTCCGTTCTTAAAGCATCTTCAAGTTTTTTCCATAATCCAATGTCTCTCACCAGCTGTTTTTTACTCGTTAGCATTTTTAAAATTTAAAGTTGCCAGGTGTGGTGGTGCACACCTCTAATCCCAGTACTATGGAGGCAGAGGCAGGCAGATCGCTGTGAGTTAGAGACCAGCCTGGTCTGTAAAGCGAGTCTAGGACAGCCAATGCTACACAGAGAAACCCTGTCTTGAAAAACTAAAAACCAAACCAAAACAAAAAAATTAAATTTAATAAAGCATTATGTATAAAACATTATCTCTTGGGGTCTTCGTTACCCCTTTTTGTTTATTGTCTCTTTCTCTCCTTTTTAAAAAGCCATGTTAGTGTCTCCTCTTTGCAGCTACTGCCTTTAGAGGCAGGACCCTTTCTTTTTAAAAAATAATTTATTTAATTTTATTTTATATGCATTGGTGTGAGGGTATCAGATCCCTTAGAACTAGAGTTACAGACAGTTGTTAGCTGCCATGTGGTTGCTGGGAATTAAACCCAAATCCTTTGGAAGAGCAGACAATGCTCTTACCACTGAGCCATCTCTCCAATCCAATTAAGGCCCCCAAAGGGCTTCAAGCTCTTTTAAAGTACAATTAGGTCATTCTACAAGTGCCTGTCCTGTAGGGTTGTGTGGTGTACCTGTAATGTGCTTTATGCTGCAATGTGAATAAGCTTCTGTTGTAGTGCTGTGCAGACATGTGCTGGGTCACTGTCAGTCTTAATTTGTACAGGTATCCCCATAATAGAAATAACTTCTAATAAATGTGTAATTACAGAATCAGCCTTTTCAGAGCTAAAAGCATTTGCCCATTGAAATTCTAATATGTATCTCTAGTACGGTGCACATACTTTTAATTTTTCAAATTCCACAAAATGAAGCCCACCCATTTGACAGATTTCATTTCTTTGTATACCTTTTGGGTTACTTCCTGCAGGTGATGGAGTTTGGTTTTACAAAGAACAAGTAGGACATTTCCTTGTTGCCAAGTAATAGAAAAATCTTTCTTCAAATCTTTGCTGTTAACATGGTGTTTCTTATGAAATTCTTAAGTTTCTAGTACGTTTCCTATTAATAGCTGAAAATTTTCATCATCACCTTGTACTAGAGGGCCCATATGGGATCTGACATGTGTTATATACAATGGATGCTTTCAGTTTCTTGTTATTTATTGTAGCAAAGTTAATTCTGAATCATCCAAAATAACTTCAGCAGTTTCTACATGCAAAACAACTCTTTCTCATATTGTGAGTCAGCAACTATATTGAGAGATTCTGGGAGATCACATAATACCATAAGAACGTTTTGTTTTTGTTTTTTGAGACAGGGTTTTTCTGTGTAGCCCTGGCTGTCCTGGACTCACTTTGTAGACCAGGCTGGCTTCGAACTCAGAGATCCACCCACCTTTGCTTCCTGAGTGCTAGGATTACAGGCCCTGTGGCTAATTTTTGAATTTAGCCACTTAACTTATTTTTCTTGACTTATAACCTACCTTCCTGATTTACTTGCATCGGTATAGAATGTAGGGGCTCCAGAAATTTCTGTCTCTTTTCCTATATGAGGGAAAGTCCAATTAGTTCTTTTTATAAACTGAAGTTTCTTGATTTTGGGGAATTTGTCGTTAGTTTCTCCAAAAATAACACTGCAAGTCCTTTGCCAATGTTTATTTTATGCCCATAATGAGGTAATTTCAACATTAGTAAAAGGGACTATAATTTCTGCTGGGTCTATTCCTACTAATTGACGAAGTCTCATTTTTCCGTTTAGAATCCATTCAGAAACCTTTTCTACCTAGTCTTGGATCATAAAAATATCCACCATAAGATAGTATCTTCTCTGTGTAAGAATTCCTGTGGGAGAATGAGCAGAAGGCAAAATAAATAAAACACAGTCAAGCTTTGGATCTAAGTGATCCACGTGTGCATCCTATAATTTATTTTCTACCACAGCCAATTCTCTGTCAGCCTCAGCTGACAATTTTCTTGGACTATTTAAGTCCTTATCACCTTTTAAGGACTGAAGGATTGAGTAAATAGTTAATCCAATTGTGGGCGTTAGCCAATTAATATCCCAACAATTTTTAAGAGTTTATAATTGGTCTCTCCAGATTTGGACTTCCTGTGGTCCAATTTTCTGTAGACCTATCATATCCTAGGTAATTAACAGAATCTCCTCTTTGTGTTTTTTCAGGAGCAATTTGTAGTCCCTTACAAGGCAAAAATTCTCTTTACTTCATCAAACCTTTTTTCTAAGGTATCTGCATCTAAATCCGCAGCAAGATATCATCCATATAATGATAAAATTATAGATTGAGGAAACTGTTTACAAATAATTTCTAATGGCTGTTCTACAAAATATTGGCACAAGGTAGGACTGTTTAACATTCCTTGGGGCAAGACCCTCCAATGGTACCTTTTAATAGGTTGAGATTTATAAGTAGGCATTGTGAAAGCAAATTTTTCTCTATCTTACTCACACAAAGAGATGGTGAGAAAGCAATCCTTTAAATCAGTTAATATAATAGATTATGACTTAGGGTAATAAAGAAGTTGAAGGGATATAGGTTGTAAGGAACCTGTAAGCTGAATCACTTTATTGATTGCTCTCAGATCAGTTACCATCTTCCATTTTCCAGATTTCTTTTTCTTTTCTTTTCTTCTTCTTTGTTTGTTGTTGTTGTTATTTGAGACAGGGTTTCTCTGTGTAGCCTTGGCTGTCCTAGACTCACTTTATAGACCAGGCTGGTTTCAAACTCACAAAGATCCACCTGCCTCTGCCTCCCAGAGTGCTGGGATTAAAGGCGTGCGCCACCACGTCTGGCACTCCAGATTTCTTTTTAATGACAAATATAGAATTCCAAGGGCTGGGTTGCCAGTTAATCACGGTACTGCTAGGGCAGTTGGTGTTCTACCAGCAGTAGCTCCCCCGTATAAAGTTGAAAAGCCAGCCTCTGCTGTGCCCTGCTTATGGACAGACTGGACAGTCTGCAACTGTCTTTGATAACGTTTTTTACTAATGCCTTTATTAGGAACATATCCTTTACAGCCTCTCTGAAGTCAGAGGAACGCTAACCCGTGTTTCCCACTGTTGCAATAGATCTCTCCCCATAGATTGTTTGCTATACTAGACACACACTGCATTACTTTCCTTATTTGACCTTCTGCATCCATTTTAGACTTTGTCTTAGCTGAGCCAATGCCCCAGTTCCTAGGGGCTGTGTAGGCACTTTTTGAAGTGGCCAAACTGGATTCCAGGAATCATGTGAGATTATTGTTACATCTGGTCCTCTGTCCACTAAGCCTTCGAGCTCAATTCCATCCAACTGTAATTTTAAGTTTGGTCTCCTATAATTTATAGTATTTGCCAAGATATCCGCTGTGTTTTCTGTTGCTGATATTATTGGGTTTTTTTTGTTGTTGTTGTTGTTATCTTTAGAATCTTTTGTTTTATCCATAGGAGCTGCTCTATTTCTATTAAGTGGCTTGTGTAAGTTTTGAGCAGCTGTTTGTCTTATCAGGCTTTAATTTTTCTAGTTGCTCTCCAGAACAGTTTGTTGGCCGACAGGAAATGCATGGCTCATGTTGTTTTTTGTTAGGCCACGAGGGAGGCCCCTTACTCAGTTTTCCAACATTATAGTATTTCCTTTAATATCTTTGGATGACCTACATTCATGAGCCCTATGTTCATTCCTTTCACATCTTCTACCTTTCCCCCAGAATTATTACTAGAGAAAAATTCATCCTCAGGAACTGTCTGTCCATAGTCATTTAGAGATTGATCTGATCTTTCACTGACAGAGAAATGGGCATTTTGACTTTGTTGTTTGTTTTTTTATCTTCTATAATTGTCTGTCCAACCACAGCTGATTTGTGGGCATTAAATTCAATATTTGAAGTAGTTTTAACCCATTCATAAAGAGGTGTGGATCTGGCCCTTAAAGATCTAATAGCCTTTTTGCATTCAGCATTATCTTTTTCTTTTTTCTTTTTGAATATGTAAATATATATGGGCAGAAGACAGGGTTTCTCTGTGTAGCCTTGGCTGTCCTGGGCTCACTTTGTAGACCAAGTTGGCCACAAACTCAGATATCCACCGGCCTCTGCCTCCTAGATGCTAGGATTAAAGGCATGTGCTCAGCATTAGCTTTTTTTTTTTTTTTTTTTTTTTGCTTTTCTTTTTTAAATTTTATTAATTTATTCGGATTACAACTCAACTGTTATCCCATCACTTGTATCCTCCCATTCCTCCCTCCCTCCCATGTTCACCCTAGTCCCCTCCCCTAGGTCTATGACCGAGGGGGACCTCCTCCCCCACTATCAAGTCTCATCTTGGTAGCCTGCTTATTCTTTCTTTGAATGCCATCAGGCCTCCCCACCAAGGGGAGGTGGTCAAATATAGGGGCACCAGAGTTCATGTCAGAGTCAGCCTCTGCTCTCCACATAACTGCAAAGAATGTCCTGTCCACTGGGTAGATCAGAGTAGGGGTTCAATGTTTACTACTTGTATTGTCCTTGGTTAGTGCAATAGTTTGAGCAGACCCCACTGGGCCCCGATCTACCCGTCACAATGTTCTTCTTGTAGGCTTCTAGGACCCTCTGGGTCCTTCTATTTCCCCATCTCCTATATTTCTCTTACCTAGATGTCCTCACATCTATCCCAATCTCCTGGTAAGTGAAGACTTTCATGGGACATGTTTTTTGGGCTAGTGCACAATTATAAGTGAGAATATACCATGTGAGTTTCTGCTTCTGGGTTAAGTCACTCATTACGATCATTTCTAGTTCCATCCATTTGTCCACAAATTTTGTGATTTCCTTGTTTTTAATAGCTGAGTAGGATTCCATAGTGTAAATGCACCACAGTTTCTTTATCCATTCTTCAACTGAGGTACATTTAGGCTGTTTCCATGTTCTGACTATAATGAATAAGGCTGCTATGAACATAGTTGAGCATATGTCCTTGTTGTATGGTGGACATTTTCTGGGTATATTCCAAGGAGTGGAATAGCTGGGTCTTGAGGAAGCCCTATTCCCAGTTTTCTGAGAAAGCGCCAGATATATTTCCAAAGTGGTTGTACAAGTTTGCATTCCCACCAGCAATGGAGTGTTCCTCTTTCTCCACATCCTCGTCAGCATGTGGTGTCACTACCCATTCTGATAGGTGTAAGATGGAATCTCAGTCGTTCTGATTTGCATTTCACTGATGACTAAAGATGTTGAGCATTTCGTTAAGTGTTTCTCAGCCATTCGATATTCCTCTGTGTAGAATTCTCTGTTTAGTTCTGAGCCCCATTTCTCAATTGGGTTATTTGGTTTGGTGGTGTTTAATTTCTTGAGTTCTTTACATGTGTGTTCTAGGCTCTTCCCCACTTTTTCTTCTAACTGATTTAGTGTCTCTGGTTTTATGTTGAGGTCTTTAATCCACTTGGACTTGAGTTTTGTGCATGGTGACAAATGTGAGTCTAATTGCATTTTTCTACATGTAGACCTCCAGTTAGACCAGCATCATTTGTTTGTCCCGGCCTGCGGAGTTTTCAAACAGAGACACTAGGAGGGGGTGCGGGAGTGAAAAGGACAGGAGACACGAGAAACAGAAGGCAAGACAGGATTTGGATCAAGCCTGGGGCAAGAGTATTTGTGTAAGTGAGGTCACTATGGATACCCAACTGTAAAATGCTCCAGCAGTTATCTACTTTTCCAGCTGCTCTAACCACAGAAGGGGGGAAAGTTCCAGAAAGAGAGAAGTTGTAAAGGGTCTGGTTAGTCAAGCGAACAGGGTGGCCTCGCGAGCAGCTGGCCTTTATCTGATCTTACCAGTGGTCTTACTAGAAAAGGTAGTTTATAGCCAGAAAGGAGTAGATCTTACTATGAGCTTGGGGGTCTTCAATGACTGTCCTCCACGTTTGTTGAAGATGCTATCCTTTTTCCATTGACTAGATTTGGCTTCTTTGTCAAAAATCAAGTAACTATGTGTGTATATCAATTTCTGGGTCTTCAATTCGATTCCATTGATCAACCAGCCTACTGTTGTGCCAGTACCATGCTGTTTTAATTACTATTGCTCTATAATACAGCTTGAGATTGGGTATGGAAATTCCTCCTGTATAGGATTATTTTAGCTATTCTGGGTTTTTTGTTTTTCCATATGAAGTTGAGAATTGATCTTTCAATGTCTTTAAAAAAATTGTGTAGGTATTTTGATAGGGAGTTGCTTTGGATCTGTAAATTGCTTTTGGTAAGATGGCCATTTTTACTATGTTAATTCTCCCGAACAATGAACAAGGGAGATCCTTCCATCTTCTGATGTCATTTTTTTAGTTTTTCAAGACAAGGCTTCTCTGTGTAGCCTTGGCTGTCCTAGACTCACTTTGTAGACCAGGCTGGCCTCGAACTCACAGTGATCCACTTGCCTCTGCCTCCAGAGTGCTGGGATTAAAGGCGTGGGCCACCACACCTGGCTAGCATTAGCATTTTCAAAAGCTAAAGATTCAGTTAAAAATTCTCCAGCATTTAGAGCTGATACTGTTCTATTTAGAGCTATAGTTGATCTTTGTAAAAAGTCAGTGAAAGATTCATTTGAACCCTGGGTTATCTTTGTGAATAAAACAGTGCTTTGAGTATGAGAACAAGGTAGAGTGTACTTAGATCTGACAACAGTTAGCTCTAGGAGTGAACCTCAAGGCCTGGTCACCTGCATATGAAGAGTACTGAGAAGGTGTCTGAAGCCTGTTTTCCTAGCTATCAAGCTACCATTAGCTTAACGGTCAATGTGATCAGAGACCTGAGAAGGATAAATTGTAAACTAAATGAATTTATGTATCAATTAAAATGACAGAGATGACAGTACCTCGACAGTTGTCCCAGGCTCCTGTGGCAGCATGGGCAGGCAGTCTGGTCATCAGGTGCAGATCATCTGTATTTTTTTCTGTGGAAAGAGAACATAGAGAAAATGACCTCACTTCGTTTTCAGCAACATGAGACAATAACTCTCCAGGTGTCCACAGTTTGTCCACAGTTCAGGCTGGGCCCCAGCAGAGGGTGAGACGTTGGAGGCAGCCTTGCCTAATGGTTAGGATACCACAATCCAGAATTGAAGTCATCCATCATTTCCAAATCTTCTGAGACCTTGGGGGAACTACTGGTAGAATTTGGAAATCTCCGTTCTTCATAATAAATGCACATATGTTAAATACCATATTCAGCAGATCTCTGACAAGTTGGAGAGTTAGTATATTTGTGTTGAAGTTATTTATAAGCGTGTTTATTTCTCTTAGTCTCTATGTCTCTCCCTCCCGCCCCTCTCTCCTGAGACAGGGTTTCCCTGTGTAGCCTTGGCTGTCCTGGACTCACTTTGTACACCAGGCTGGCCTCAAAATCACAGAGATCCACCTGCCTCTGCCTCCCTGAGTGCTGGGATTACAGGCGTGTGCCACCATTGCACAGTTCTCTTAGCTTATTTCGTAGCCCAGCTATCATACAAACACTTGAGACTCTTTTATATTTGTTTAAAAATAAGCTTCCCAACGCCATCTTGAGTAGGTTAAGTCTGTTTTAACCCTCTATGTTCTCTTACCCCCAGCAAACATCCCAATAGTATACTTGCACTTTGCAGCTTTCCTAGGCCTCAGCTCCTTCCTCCTGAACTTCCTTCCTCTCTCCTGAGGCTCACGCTTCCTCTTTTAACTCCTCCCCCTCTTCCTGGCTGGCAGGAAGTCCAGCCCTATTCTCTCTCCTGCTCATAGATTGGCTGTAAGCTGCTTTATTGACATAACAGGGGGACAATCGGGGAGCAGCATTTATACATTTAGACAGAAAATCAGAACTTAAAGTACGTAATAACCTATCCCTTACACATTTGAGTTAAGCAATCCTAGTCTGTCTCTAGTGCTCTAAACTACATCTTGCAAACATAAAACAGAATGTTATGATCTTATTCTGTGTTTGAACTTGAAAATATGTCACATTGGTTCTTAGCATGATTAAATATATTTTTGAACATGTTAAAGGAATTGATCATTTATAAGATAGGACTTTAGGTTTCATCACTGTTCAATTGAAGCCTTTAAAATCATAAACACGGCTGAGTGTGGTGGTGCATGCCTTTAATCCCAGCACTAGGGAGGCAGAGGAAGGTAGATCTCTGTGAGAACAGCCAAGGCGACACAGAAAAACCCTGCCTCAAAGAACAAAACAAAAACCATAAACACAGTCCATAAAAAGAGCAGAAGTTTCCTATATGATTTAGTTTATAAAAAGTTCATAGCATATAAAGTCAAAAGGTACATTAATAGATTAATAACATTACCATATTCAGAAAACAAGGCTAAACATTTTTAAGGCAGTGATTTTTAAGGTTTTGGGAAGGTACAGGGCATGATAACCAAGTTGTAATATTATAAACAAATGAGTGTCTCTAGAATTAATATATCAGTTTCCAGGGCTGGCAATATAGTAGAACATTGTAGAATGGTTTTAAATTATATTTGAATTTATTATGTTAAACCCATTGGCCAGGAAGCTTGCAGGTGAATCCAGAGCAGCTGGCGACAGGCAAATAGCATTCATCCAAGCACTAGTTGGTGAAGCCATAGGTATTTTAAATTAGATTGTCTGAATAGACCTTCATAACCTTGACAATTTTAAAAGCATTTAGAACCAGGATTGAGTCATATATACAGCATGTTGTAAAAGTATAATTTTGAATTTATATAAAAATCTATTACCAGTTTAAAATGAAACTTATCCTTTTATATCAGAAGCACTCGCTTTGTAGACCAGGCTGGCCTCGAACTCACAGCGATCCACCTGCCTCTGCCTCCTGAGTGCTGGGATTAAAGGCCTGCGCCACCAAAGGAATACTTTTTATATTCCCCAATCACTTTGGCAGTGTGATGAGACAATTCTCCAAAAATCTCGAGGATCTGAGTTGGGGTCTGCGTTCCCGTGGGTGGGTGAAGAGAGAGATGCATCCCAGAGGGTTTGGGGCCTAGAAACAGGTTGGCACAAGCTGGTCAAATGTGTAGTCACACTGTCTGCCAGTGCCAGGGCAGACGCCTGAGCAGCATTTCACCTGGTTCCAGGGTTTTTGGTTTGTGAGAAAAGGGAAGAAAACTGTGCTGGCAGGAGAAGGAAGTCTCACCCAGGGAACGTGTCCCATCAGAGGCCAGTGAGAACAGCTGGCCATTGCTTTGTGTGCTAACCAGGAAGGGAAAAATCTACCAATCAGTTGGTGGAACGAAAGGCAAAGTGTTTAGGGCAGTGTGTCAGGTAGAAGGGATTCTAGAGTGCACAGGCAATACTGGAAGAGCCCTTTCCCCCAGCTCACCAATGTTAAATATGAGCCACACAACATACATGGTGTAAGATGTATTGTAGAAGCATGGGGAGAGAAGGAAGGGGGTTCCCCAGGGGGACAGGGAGAGTAAGAGAGGCAAAGTAAGAGAGTTACAGATGGCAAGTTTGTCCCTTTTATCCTGGGCCCCTGGTGGAGGCAACAAGTGATGATGTCAGAGGTTGCTAAGTGACCTGGAGCCAGGCTTGTGAAGCTGCTTACACTAACAGAGGGGAGTACCCGAGGCTCCCGTCGAGATGCTGCTAATTCCCAGTGATAAGTTATAACAGAATGAGCTAATGGCAAGACGAAATTATATTATATAAATGCAGGTTTATTGGGAGCAGCAGGGGAGGGGGAAGGAAGGAGAGGGACGAGAGGAGGAGAGAGAGAAGAGAGAGAGAGAAGGCAAAGTGTCTGGGTTGTATAGTGAAGAGCCTCTGGGGGAGGGGAAGTCCCACTGCGGGACTGGAGAGTTCAGGGTAGAGGGCAGGGTATTCCAGCCACGCCCTACAGCAGGTAGGGACCTAACACCCAGTCTCCAGCATTCAGAGATTGGAGGATGAGCCAGGCCAGCCTGGACTGCTGCATGGTTAGTTGAAGGCCAACTTAAGCTTTGAAGCAAGACCGTGTTAGAGGAACACAACCCAATCCCGACAAAAGACTAAAAACCTCAGAATGCAACGCTGTGGCGAAGATGAGAAGAAAATCCTCGTGCTCACAAGGATATGGCAGAATGACAGCCTTACTGCTTATAGAAAAATTAAATGTCTTACTATTACAAAAAAATGTTTTTGCTTTAATTGAAGTGATTAGTGGTTGAAGATAGAGGGGCCTAGCATCGTGAGTGGAGCCGTCCCTGGGCTGGTGGTCCTGGGTGCTATGAGAAAGCAGGCTGAGCAAGCCATGGGAAACAAGCTGGCAAGCAGCACCCCTCCATGGCCTCTGCATCAGCACCTGCATTGTTTAGGTTCCTGTCCTGACTTCCTTCAGTGATGGACTACAACGTGGACCAGTAAGCCAAATAAACCCTTTCCTCCTTACCTTGCTTTTGGTCATGGTGTAGCCTTAAGAAGTGACCCACTGTTATG
Organism: Acomys russatus; assembly: GCF_903995435.1. Classification (NCBI taxonomy): domain Eukaryota; kingdom Metazoa; phylum Chordata; class Mammalia; order Rodentia; family Muridae; genus Acomys; species Acomys russatus. Next base: position 14,055,228 of record NC_067148.1, on the reverse strand, counting down.
ACCGTGTGTCATGTTGGTCCTAACCCTCAGTATAAACATGTATCCTTGACAATGTTACAGTAAAAATTGCAGGCTACTGACATGCAAAAATTTTCATCCTAGGAGGGAAATGAGAGATTGAAACATTAATAAGGTAGGCTGAGGGACTAGAGAGGTGGCTCAGTGGTTAAGAGCACTGCCTGCTTGTCCAGGACACACGCGTTCAATTCACTGCACCCACATAGTAGTTCACAACTATCCATGTAACTCTAGTTCCGGGGGAGCTAACGCCTTCTTCTGGCCTCCATAGGTCCCAGGCATACGTGTGATTCACAGACATGCAGGCAGACAGACAGACAGACACACACACACACACTCTATAACAATCCCCTTTCTAAGGATTTGTGATCAGAGTGATAGTACAGACAATGCTATCAAAATGTTTCAACATTTGGTCATCTTACCTTTAGAGAGGGAGAGAATGTGTTTCTCTCCTTCCGCCATGTGTGCCCTGGGATCAAGCCTGCACTTACCTACCGAGCGAGCGAGCCATCTGCCCAGCCCTTGTTAGCAAACATGTTGACAAGCATTGGGCCTCATGCTGTGTACCTGGCAATCCAAAACTTAGAAGCGTGGGGCAGGATCACAAATCTGAAGCCAACCTGAGATACACAGCAAGACCTTGCCTAAAAAGACAAAAATTAAGCCGGGCGTGGTGGCACACGCTTTTAATTCCAGCATTCAGGAGGCAGAGGCAGGCAGATCGTTGTGAGTTCGAGGCCAGCCTGGTCTACAAAGTGAGTCCAGGACAGCCATGGCTGCACAGAGAGACCCTGTCTCAAAAAACCAAAAAAGACAAAAATTAAAGAAACAACTGTCAAATGTGTACAATGAGAGGATTAGGAGGGATTTTTCTCCTTTAGGGATAATATTTTTGAAGTAATAACTTTATTTATTTTTGGCTATCTTTGGCCTCGAACTCACCACAATCCACCTGCCTCTGCCTCCTGAGTGCTGGGATTAAAGGCAGCATGTGCCACCATGCCCAGCTCAAAGTAATAGTTTTATAATAATGAGATTTTTAAGGAGAGTTTTAAGTTTTCTTAGGAGGAATTGCATTGGCTTTTAAAAATTACTCTTAAGGGGATATAATGAATCATTGTCAGCCAATTGCATTTTTATTAAAAAGTATCTCCTTGAAAATCATAAAAGTAGTACAAAAATATTATTTCCAAAAGGTGAAACTCTTTAATGTCTTTTTTTTTTTTTTTAAATAGCCCCCAACAATGGTAACCAAGACATGTCAGCCTGGTTCAATCTATTTGCAGACTTGGATCCACTCTCAAACCCAGATGCCATCGGACACTCTGACGACGAGCTTCTGAACGCCTGACTGATGTCACAGGTTCAGGGGTCTTGAGGCATCAACTGTGCAATGTCTGCCTTTCTGGAAAGGAGTTCCCTATGCAACCACACACAGAAGCATGTGCTCAGGACATAACGTTTGCCAGCCGATTCTCGTCAGAGGGTTGGGGCGTCGTCTGAGCAGGCTGTTGTATTTTACTATGCTGGCTCTGCAAGCTGTTGATCATATGTGGAAACTTTTAGAGAAACTCCCGAGTCTGTAATACTGAGAAACCAAACTTATGTCTGAATCACAGGAGCATGACGTATTTCTTGGGAAGGTGCTTTACCATTTATTTTGCTGTAAGGGATAAAGAATGGGCTATACAGCAGCTATAGTTTGGGGTTTTGTTTGTTTTTTTCCTTTTGTTTTTATGGCAGCAGGTGTTTTCTGTTGAGGGGAAACAGCAGTAGAACTAGACCGCTTTCTTCCTGATTATAGTGTAGAAGAGGACTAGAGAACTCAGGACGCCCACTTGTTACCTTTCGTTGATGCACAATCATAGCTACACCTAGTTCCATTATTAAGTTTTCATGGGGAAACAGCAGGATATGAAATCCATCCTCTATGGAGTAGAGAGAGAGAAGTAAGAATCCAGAGCCCTGCTTCATACACACTCCTCTCCTTCGATCCACAGTGAGGGGAGCACACTGCTACTGTCTACCTGGGCAGCAATTGTCCTGAACCCTCCAGAAACTTCCATGCGAACAAGCAAGACAGTTCTGAACACCTCGTCTTTATATATGCTTGCATTCTTATCACCTACTAGGATTTCTAACACGGAAAATTCTACAGAAAATATGAAATGTCTCATGTTCTTTTTGGTCTAACTCCCAAGGCACCATTGGATAACTAAGCAGAAACTACTGGCAGACAGTTGACAGTCTAGGTTTGGGAGGGAAGGCTAACTAACTGGCAGTTGGGCAACTGGCAAAATCACAGCTCATGGATGTGCCACTTGCTCAGTTTCCTGTCCTTTCCTGTCCACCCTTTAATTTGGGGTAGTTTCCCATGTGTTCTATCACCACTGCAGCTCGACAAGGGACATTTTAATGAAGTTGTTGACTGTGGTTTTTTTTATGGGCATCTAGTTAGTCACAAGCAGGTGGAATTACATATGATGTCCAAATCAAGGTATGTATCGACCTTTTCTGAAGGAGTAAACCTGAGTGGGGCAAGACCATCCACTCCGTGGGCTCAGCAGCCTGTCCTGGCAACCTGGGTTCTTCAGGAAGCCAGCAAAGACTGCAAAGACTTGACCAAGGGTCACAAACTTGGTCCTGAATATCTTTTTGCCATGTTACTATATTTAATCTTAATGAACTATTTTCCCTTCAAAAGCACTTTTCTTTTTATTCAGTTAAGATTGCCAGAATACAATACTGTCAGTGTCCTGCCAAGATTAATCACCAGGATTAAGATTATGAAACACAGGCCGGGCCTGCGTGGTGGAGCATGCCTTTAATTCCAGCACTCGGCAGAAGCAGGCGGGTCGCTGTGAGTTTGAGGTCAACCTCGTCTACAAAGTGAGTCTAGGACAGCCAAGGTTAGACAGAGAAACCCTGTCTCAAAAAAACCAAACTGCCCCTCCCCCCGCAAAAAGATTATGAAACACAGTCTAAGTCCAATGCCCACAGCAACCACTGCCACCAACTTTAAGGAATGAAAACTTACATGTTGAGTCTGTGCTATTTTTCTTCATGAGAGTATCTTTCCCAATGTGAGTTCAGTTGCCTGCCTGTCTTCCTCAAAGGCACAGGAAGTAGCCTGCTATCTGGTATAAACAGAAGGCTCAGTGAGTAGAAAATCATGCTCACTCCAGGCAAAGGCTGAATTCTCAACTGCAAAAACGAAGGGCCAATACCTTCAGTTTTCCCAGATCAAAGCCACCACAAATCAATATAAGTGCAATTATTACTACTCAGCTTTTGGTTACCTTTCAATAACAGTGTATGGTTTAAATTCCTATTTAACCAGGAAGCCACAATAACTGCCTTACCACGTCTAGTTGTAACTTCAAGTCAAACAATTCCATTTAATAGCTTATTTAAAGTTATTTATATTATTTTCTCAGAGTTAAGTAATTTGAGGCTCAGTCAACACTCTGCTGTTCTGAACCAACACTGGTAAGAGAGCAAGAAAAGGCAAAGCAGCAAGCCTTCTCTAGAAGATAGACAGCTGCTGGAGGGGGGGGGCATACACTATCCAGAAAGACAGCTGCTAGGGGAGGAGCACACACTATCCAGAAAGACAGCTGCTGGGGGAGGAGCACACACTATCCAGAAAGACAGCTGCTTGGGGGGGGGGGCCATACACTATCCAGAAAGACAGCTGCTGGGGGGTGGGGCATGCACTATCCAGAAAGATAGCTGGGGGGGGGGGGGGGCAACAACTATCCAGAAAGACAGCTGTTGGGGGGGAGCACACACTATCCAGAAAGACAGCTGCTTGGGGGAGGGGCATACACTATCCCGACAAGGGAAGATGACAGCATCCTTGCCAAAATGGCCATCTTTTATATTGAAATGGGGAAATACCCATATTCTACTTTATTTTATTCCAGATAAAGACCCCAGCAGAAGCCACATTTGCTTTCTCCTCAAGAGGCACACAAATGCTAGGTTATAAGATCAGATTGGTGTAATTTGTATTTTCTGAGATTTTTAATTGTACAATACAGCTTTACTATCATTAGAAACAAACTGTATTTCAAAAAAATAATTTCAGTATTTGTACACTGAAAGAAAATATATCCCCAATCTCGGTATTTGTTGACTTCACATTACCTATTGCTCTGGTATTTATTTCACTTTCCCTGTCTTACAGGGTTTACAGCATTAGGATAGAGTTAGTTTGATTGTGCTCTCTCCTGGGCTTTTTTAAAAATAAAGGTTACAGGTGGTATAAAGCAATGTACTTTCTAAAGTGCTCACTCCAAACACAACCGTTCTTTTATTTTTTTTTTTTAAACTTCTGGACCACAGTCAAAGAATGCAACAGAGGCCGATGGCACCGCAAGGACTAGCTTTGCAAACATAAGGCCCTGTCTGTACCGCCAGCCCCTGGGGGCTCCCTGGCTACCCAGTCCAGGCAAAGAGCTCTAGGTTCAATGAGACACCCTCTCAAAAATGGGGGCTAGAGAGATGGGCCAGTGTTAGGTTTAACTGGCTGTTCTTCCAGAAAAATCTAAGTTCTCTCTGCATTTGGCTCCCAGAGGCCACATCAATTGGCTTGTAACTGCCTATAATTCCAGCTACGGGGAGATCGGACACCTTCTTCTGTAATCCGAGGGCATCTGCCCTCACACATGCAGACACACAATTTGAAATAAAATAAAGGTGTGGTGTCACACGCCTTTAATCCCAGCACTCGGGAGGCACAGGCAGGCAGATCACTGTGAGTTCAAGGCCAGCCTGGTCTACAAAGTGAGTCCAGGACAGCCAAGGCTACACAGAGAAACCCTGTCTCGAAAAAATCCAAAAAATAAAAAAATAAGTATCAGATGAAGAGCAAGAGGTAGACACAACATGTAGCCTTACGCCTCAAGCCCCCTGCCCGGTGTCAGACACGAACCCTTAAAATGAAAATAAAAAGTACAATTTACTTGTGAGACAAACCCAGAAGAGAGTACTCTAAAGCATGAGAAGAGAATCAATTATCAAAATCTCAATCTAGAAATAATCTGTGAATGTTAGTCACGATGTTTAGCTTCATTTGTTGAAGACAAAAACAATAAAGGAAGGAGCACAAAACTCCACAAAGCACAACAATGAAAATCAAAACAAGTAAAAGAACAGAAAGTAAAAAATGATTAAAATAGGGCTGGAGAGATGGTTCAGAGGTTAAGAACACTGTCTGCTCTTCTGAAGTCCTGCAACCACAAGGTGGCTCACAACCATCTGTAATGAGATCTGGTGCCCTCTTCTGGCTTGCAGGTGTACATGCAGGCAAAAGTACTGAATACATAATAAATCTTTTTAAAAATTAATCAAAATATAGAAGAAAAAAAAGTTTTTGCTGAACATGGTGGTGCTTGCCTTTAATCCTAGCACTCAGGGAGGCAGAGGCAGGTGGATCTCTGTGAGCCTGGTCTAGAGTCCAGGACAGCCAAAGCTGCACAGAGAAACCTTGTTTCAAAAATCAAAACAACAAAAACAAAATAGCACAGTGCTATGCAAAGACTAAGGAGAAAATGCTTGGTAAAATGGGTTGTAACTTTTCCATCTCCTATGAACCATTTAAAACGCCACAAAGCACAGTGAAAACTCATGGCCATCCTTTTCCTGAGGGAGCACGCACGGAATCCATGGACTCTGCATGCACCATGGGTATGGTACCACCCACGCCTTTGGCATTTAGTCAACACCACACTTCTGCACTCGCTGGTGTAAAATAACAAGCTCCTAGCCAGAGTAAATACAAAATCAAACTAAAAGGTCTGCTTGATATTAACACTTAAGATTTTTAAATTATACACGAATGAAACAAATTACATACAGCAGGAAGAACCATGAGACAATCAATCAGGAGTTACATAAATGTTACATTCATAGTGATTTGGCTATTTTTATTTGTCAGACTTGAAGAAAGCATCTTTCCGATCTTGTCAGGTCTAAATTTCTGAATAAAAAAATCAATATCTATCTCTATTAACTTAGAACATCTATCTTGATCTAAAAACATCTTAACCCCTAATCAACTAAGCTTAATTGTAAGACTAAACGATCTGGTCTTCAGCCCCATCAGAGACGAGAGAAGAAATAAAACTTAAATACCTGAGTGAACCAGAAGTGCAGGTTAGCAGCTTCCAAAGTGAAAAAAATGACTTCGACAGTTTGCTGTCTGAACAGTCATCCAACACTCTCTATAACGTTGGAGCATCATCTTCGGCCTTCTAGCCCAACATATCTGACAGACATATTTGCAAGGCAGGAACTATAGAGGTCTTGCTTACCCTGTCTTGGCAGAGTTGGACTGTCCACTCTGCCTGCATCTAAGCTTGCCCATTTTTAGGCAGAATTCTGTCTGTAGCAGAAACAAGGACATTTTATTTAGTGGCTTGTTTGCCTTATTTGAAACCAACTCCATAAAGAGGTTCTTTGATGCTGATCATCTTCTTTAGAATAATAAAAACATCTTTAAATGCCATATTCTGTAGGTCTCTGAGGCTTTTGAACTATGTAACACTTGTGAGAAATTATATTTTCAGAACAAAAGAATTGGACACTGATGCTGGATCAGACTTGACAGGATTAATTCCTCTCAGCATGCTGCACCCTTATGACATCCTGCATCCTCCAGGTTCCAGGCCCAGGCGCCTCAGTTGCTGTCAACCCATCAGAATTGGACAGCTTCCAGGACAGTGTTGTAGAAAGCAATTGATCCAAATTGGTCCAACATTTCAGACTGTTCCATACAGGACTCCCTATTAAGCCTGGACTTTCTCAGCATTTAGAAACTGGACCACAATGCTATCCCTGGCTTGCTTAACCATTTTCCCCAATTTTGGGGGCAGGGACCTTCAAAAGTATTATTTGCCCTAAATCAGCTTGAAGAAATCTTAAGAGAACAATGTCCTATTTCCTCTAAGGGGGGTTGGGGTTTGCTCTCTTGATCTACAGATGCTTACTTTCATCAGGAGTTGGTTCTAAGTTATTATTGGTCTTATACAGAGAGGAAGGGAGGTTGGACTCAAGGACGTCTCTCTTTTCCTTTATCTTTCTTTCGTAGATAAGGAGATAGGAGCTGAAAAGAAAGGGGGGATACAGAAATATAGAGGGAGAACAAAAAAAGGTAGATTATTGAATCTACTCAAGGCCTCAATGATTACTCACAAATAAGGTTATTTTTAATTCATTGGTATAGAATTTTGTATATTGATGCAAATCATGGTGATGTCAAACACTAATTTTATCACAAGAATATATATCCTAGGTCTAACAGATAGATATGATTCTATAGATACATAAGGTAAAATAGCTAAATAAGGTCTTCAAAAACAGTTAAGATTTTAAGTGTTTAATTTTATATTGTACACTTTTTAAAAAAAGAGATTTATTAATTATGTATACAGTGCTCTGCCTGTTTGTACCCCTGCAGACCAGAAGAGGGCATCAGATCACATTATAATGGTTGTGAGCCACCATGTGGTTGCTGGGAATTGAACTGAGGACCTTTGGAAGAGCAGACAGTGTTCTTAGCTGCTGAGCCATCTCTCCAGCCCTTATATTGTACACTTAAAACTCCCCATTAGCTAGGTATACCAGTGTGGTCCATTTCTACTCTATCCCATGACCTTAAAGGTTGAAATGCATAGGTGAGAGATCTATCTCACTGTTCTGTTCTTCACTGGCCCCAAGGCTGATGTGCTCAGGAGCCAGCACACAGTTCCCACAGCCTTGGTAAGACCCATGGTGCTCTATTCCATTCCGCCTCCCCTCAGTGTACAACGATTGCCCTGTGCCTTTCCCATCTCTTCTTGAGACTGAACCTCAAATAAGCACCTAAAAAAGTGGCTACTTTTTTTTCAGTTTCAAAGCAATACCCTCTAAAAAAGAGGCCAGGTGTGGTGGCACACACCTTTTATCCCAGTGGAGGCAGGAGGGTGTCTGTTTGAGGCTGGCCTGGTCAACAGAGTAAGATTCTGACTCACCTACTGTGGGGGCTGAAGAGAGGACTCAGGTTAAAAGCTACAGTTGATCTTTTATAGGGTCCAGGTTCAGTTCTCAGTAACTATAAGGTTGCTCTGAACTGTTCATAACTCCAGTTCTAGGGAACTCAATGCCCTCTGTTCTTGTAGGCAGAACTTTCATCCATCTAAAAATAAAAATAAAAAAATTTTTTAAAGGGAGAAAGATTATTCATGTCTTTACCATGTTAGGCATACCAACACACACACACACCAAGACACACACACACCAAGACACACACACACACCAACACACACCCCAACACACACACACACACGAATCATTTTACTGTCATCTCTCCCTATAACAGACCAAGTAGAGATTTTTTTTAGTTTTTCAAGACAGGGTTTCTTCTCTGTGTAGCCTTGGCTGTCCTGGACTCACTTTGTAGACCAGGCTGGTGTCGAACTCGGAGACCTGCCTGCTCTACCTCCCGAGTGCCGGGATTGAAGGCGTGCGCCCCACGCCGGGCTCTTACAGTGTGATTTTGAGGCTGGCGCAGCTCAGGGGGCTGCACTCACTCCACAGAATAAGCACCATCATCAAGTATTCCAACAAGAAAAATGTAATTGAATTTCAGACTCTGAAAGGCAAACTCCCCAGATTAAAGAAAAATCTCTCTCATTTTTTTTGTAGATATGACAAAGATAAATAGACAAAGAATGTGTCACTAACTTCTTAGGTCATGAATTGGTATCCTGGTGGCATTCTTTCTCTGGCACTCTGAACCAGGCTGCCAGCCCATAAGAACAAGACACCCTCAATCAGATGACTTGGGTGCTGCTGGTGCAGGTGGGAACCGGAAGGCTGCATGGTCCACAGTGAGTTCTGGAGACAGACACAGCAGAAAGACACACTGACATTTCCCAGATATGATTTGGGTTGCTTACTTAATTCCAACTTAGTTATCTGCACAGCAGTTCTTGGGAGATCACAGAGTGACGTGACATAGACTCTGGCACTGGTTTGGAGTTAGTAAACACTCTCAGCTGCAGGCTTTGACTAGATTATACTTGAGAAGCTAAAATTTCCATGGCTGAACTCTCCCTCGTGGCTTTCTTACAAAGATTAAACTTATCTGACAAAAAAATTCAGCAAAATGTTTACTTAAAGTTCCCTTATCCCACTGAGGAGAAGGCAGTTTTCTAGTCGTACAAGTGAAAATGGAGGTTAAAAACGTGACTGCTGGTTCCGGGTCCATGACCACTGAGCAGTAGTGGAAGACCTTACCACACAAACTATCTCTCTCCAGACCACCTGAACCCTCAGGGAGGCTGAGACAAACTAGTTTTGAATCATCACAGCATTCATGACAAATCTTTTATGGTTGTAGTGGCACATACTTGGGATCATGAGTTTGAGGTCAGCCTAACCTGCAGAGTCAGTCTGAGGCTAGCTTGGGCAACTTAGTAAGGTATGTCTTAAAACTGAAGTGGGGAGAGAGGAGAGAGGAGAGAGGGGAGAGGGGAGAGGGGAGAGAGAGGGAGAGAGAGAGAGAGAGAGAGAGAGAGAGAGAGAGAGAGAGAGAGAGAGAGAGAGATGTGCAAGATCCAGGGTTCAATTTGCAACAACATACACGCACACGCACAGACACAGAGTTCTGATTTATTTATCTTGTTTTGAGACAGGTCTCACTCTGTAGCCCTGGCTGTCCAGCAACTCCATCTGTTGACCAGGCTGGCCTTGAACTCAAAGATCCACCTGCCTCTGCTTCCTGAGTGCTGAGATTTAAAGGTGTGTGTTAGCACTTCTGGCAGAAAGGAACATTTAGTAAGTGGTCAGTAACAGGTTTATGAAGCTTTAGTGTGGCTGGGAGGAAACCATGTGGGGCTGGGAACGGAACTCAGTGCTTCTAACAGTTACTATGTCTCCAGCTTATTTATCTTTTCAACACTCTCACAACATAGCCCAGGCTGGCCATGAATTTGTAATCCTCCTGTATCAGTCTTCCAAGTGCCAGGACTGTGGTGCGTGGCACCATTCCCGTATCAGAAATATAAGCTTTAAGGCTGACCTGGCCGGCTCTATTCCACACAGACTCAACATCCCGAGACCACACAATCTTGCAACAGTCACCTCCATGTTCCACGGAGCACTCACTTCTCCAGCTTCATAATCTACAAAAAGCAGACTGCATCAGTGGATTGCTTCTGAGTGAAGCCTGCCGGCGTGCTCTTTTTGTCCACGAGTCCAGCACCAGGACCGGCTACACCCAGCTCTAGGGCAGTCGGGACAGCAGAGAACAGCCATCTATCTACCAACTTGTGGGAAGAAAATACTGTTCATATGCGACATCAGACTGGAAATGCCCAAAGACAAATGAAATCTCAATTTGCAGTAATACTCATAAAAATACACAGGAAAAAACTCAAGAACAACAGACTTTATTTGAGCATAGGAAGTCCTACTCCCTGTGACACAGCAGTAAGCGCTCAGGTGCAGGGACACAGTCCACAACAATACTGATCATCGCTGGAAATGCTGTCTTGGGGGGAGAATTTTGTTATAACTTTAAAAAACTGCATTAAAAAAGATTTACATCAACAGAGACAAAGATGCAGAGTTTAAAAAACATAAATTATATATCTCCAACAGGACTGTATAAACAAAATACTGTCCAGAGCCACTCAGCAGGTCGCTGATGAGGGCACAGTAACCAGGAGCCTTAAAGTGCAGAGTTAAGTATCTTGGCTTTATTTTGCAAATCAGCACTTCCATTGGTCCAGTTTTGACACACCCCAAACCCAATGCTAAGGAATGAATCTCAACTTTACAAATTTAGTAGTGACACACTTTACTTTCCTTGAAAGAAAACTATAGCATCTCGGTTTGAATCCCAGACACAGAGAAAGCTATACATTCTGCCATTTTTAAAAAAGACCTTCTAGGAAAAGCCAACTGTTTCTTTAATCAAAACACAAAAAACAAAAATAAAAAGGAACCTTTCCCTGTTGCCAGGTACACCCAGTCAGCAACAGTATATTCTGAGAGGCAGACCTGGTTATGGTCCTAGGTCTAGGAAACACTGTAAACAAAACAAAGACTCTGGTATACAAAGAATTTTGACATCCACACCATATTTAACCAAACCAAAACTACTATTTTTTTTTTTAAACACAACTGTCCATAAAGCAATGATAAGCAGCAGACTTACCGTAGCAGAAGCAATAAGCCTGCAGTTTATCATCGCAGGGAAGACACTGCTTAAGGGGAAAGAATAACTAAGACAAACAAGTAACTAGCAGAACAGCTCCTTTGGCCAAAAAATACACTCCACCCACTTTTACTACAATGAAGAAAATTCTTTTAATTAAAAATTTAAATTAGGGACTGGGGAAAAGAAGCCAGTGACAGAGCACTTGCACAGAGGCCCTGGGTTTGACCCCCAGCACTGGGAGAAAAAAAACAACAAAACACAAAAAACAAAAATCAAACAACAATAACAACAAAAAAAACCCAACCTGTATTTCTATTGAAGCTACTCTACCGCTGTACACTTTCTACAGAATAACCATAATTATGAAGTATGGTTTGTCAATGCAATCATACCTACTCTACTGAGAGTAGACCATTTTTAAAACCAACCACCTGGGAATTAAAGAGTTAAATAAAAACAGCTAGGTGGACCTATGGTTAATATATTTTAAGACTGCAATAAAGCTCATATACTTAAAAAATTAGCCCTTTGGCCCTGGCAGTTAAGAGTTCAGGCTCTATTTCTCCAAAACTCAAAGTGTTTGGTCACCATACAATTCATTTATTTGCAAATTCACATCTTCCAGTCAAACCTCAGACTAAAGTTCTAGTTCTAGGAGCAGATGCTGACCTGAAATTTGTCCCTATCTCTGCGTTACTTCAAGGATGCCAAACAAGAGTCACAGGACAGGGAAGATCTGTGACAGAGTGACTCTACTTGTAAAGCCAGAGGGAGGTGGTGTACGACAAAGGGAAAACAACATAAATAGAATAGAATTCAAGTTGGGAGTGGAAACCCACAGGATTAAAAAGAAGACAAGTAAGGTGTGGTGGCTCACACCTTAAATCCCAGCGCTTGGGAAACAGAGGCAGGTGGATCTCTTGAGTTCCAGGCCAGCCTGGTCTACATCACAAGTTCCAGGCCAGCCAGGGCTACACAAGAGCCTTCTCACAAACAAACAAACAAAGAAACCAAGAACCCTTGCTCTTAGATGCCTCCTTCTCCCTTCCGAGCAACTCAATGTAATGAACTGGCATTGCCTTTCTTCCTACTTCTGAAAACTGGTAAAACAGCAAAGGTAAAAGGCATCAATATACAAACAAAACAAAACAAAACAAAAAACAAACAAAAACAAAAAAACCCAAAACTGAGAAACAAAACCCAATCACCAACCAAAAAGTCTACACTGACTTAGAAGCTACGATTTACCAGTTCCCAAGAAGTAAGCTTTGGGTTGCAAACATACCAAAATTTATCAGTCTTCCCAACCAAAAACTGATAGATTCTCTTAGATGTTTGAATTTATCCAATTAGCCTAAATTGCCCTCATTTAAAATTAAGTAGGGACTACTTTAAATTGCTAGGCAGTCTAGGTAACAAACAGCATGCAGGAGACGTACCCTTGATGGACCGACTAGACCGACCAGTGGATGGAATTAGCCTTCAAAATGGTGGCCCTCTTAAAAAGGGTTTAAACCGTCTGCCTGCTGTATGTACCAGCGTTAAGTTAGCACGTATTAAAACAATGCTTTATCAACATTGATGGAATTTATTTCTAAAGAGTGGCTCCTTAATTTTATTATAGCACACCTAGAAATTAAATACTGTAATGTGACAATGGCAAATGGTTACCAGACGAGCCCAAATCCAAAACTGTATACTTATTTCCAAAGGTACCTGTTGTTTAAGTTCCAAACCTCTTACCATTTCCCCCAGTGTGTGGAATGTTGGAGAAGAAACTAGCAAAATCTGTATGCAGCAAATCTCAGCGCCAACCGATACAGACCGTCAGTCCTCAAGATTCTGCAGCTCCCAATTGCTACTCAATGGATTCACACTCCTGGCAAACTACGAACCCTGACCAAGTCCACAAGACAACACCACCACAAAAGCAGAAGAGGAAATCCATGCACAGCCATTTCAGGGTCTCTGGGGGCTATGATACAGTGATGATTAAAGGTAGAATGACACCTGGCGAGGGAGAGTAACCACGTGACACACAGTTCACAGAAAACCGGAGAGCGCCACACTCCTAGCTAACAATCCACACTTTTTTTCTTTTGGCTCACTGACTGTTAAACCAAGTTCTCATGTTAAAGCAACCTGTCTTCAGACTGTAACTGAGCACACGGTGAAATGTGAACAGGAGTAGTTCAGAAAACAGCAGTTTTACAAATACTTCACCCAAATCACAAACTTTTGACATCAAGAAACATAAATCACATAATGTACGAATATTGCTTTTTACCTTTTATCTATACTTGGTTCAATGCATTTACCTATCAATTCTTACTTGGGAGAAGAACATAGTCATGAGATTGACAGTGCTGGGGAAATGTCAACAATCCCTTTGGTCCCAAAGCTGAAAACAGCCGAGAAAAGCAATATCTAGAAAAGGGAAACAGGAAACAGAGGCCACCAAAGGATCGTTTGAACATCCTGCTTGCTACTTTCAGAAAATGTAACACTGGTATTATAAAATAGTCATTTTCATATAAAAGATGGTTTCTTGCAGCATCAATCACATCTCCCTTCAGAAATCATGTTTGCAGGGATCAGGTTTTGTGTGTGTGTTTTTTTAAACAAGTCTAATCTGAAAACAAATGAAAATGGAATTTTGTTCCTCCAAAAGCAAAGAAGAGACTTTTCATGTTGCAGCCAGTGCTTCAAGGCCAAGTGGGTGAAGCACTGTCAAGTGGCCTTCATGCGCAGGGCAGAGCACTCACAGGGGACGTGTTCTTCCGGCAGCCTCGTTGTCAGACATCAGCCAAAGCACTTCGCGGCCGACCAGGAGGACACCACACCACCACAGTCACATGATCTGCAGGGTTCTCAGCTCCAGGACCCGCAGCACAGGACCTGGGCCCTATCCTTCAGCTTCCTCAATGGGTTCTGGCGGTGCATGGAGGGAGGTGGACGGCAGGACTGTGCTGGTTCCTCGAGACACACGCTCTTGCTCTGTGTTTGTAGACAGGGAGGCCATGGAGATGGGCTGGAGCAAGGTGGTGGTCATGCCAGTGCTGACGGTCAGGCTGTGAGCAGAGCCTTTGAGGGTTAGCTCTGGCGTGGGGAGAAGTGGCTTGAGGATACTCACGAGGCAGAAAGCAGAGCCACTTTTAGGAATGAAATTCACCTTATTTTTGTCGGGACAGTAAAAGGCTGGAATCTCATGAAGTTGTTTTGGCCTGGATACAAAACAGACAACACAGTACTGTAAGTCACTTAATACTGGATAGAAACCTATCATTTAAAAAGGGCTGGGCAAAAAAAAAAAAAAAAAAAGGGCTGGGCATGGTGGCCCACGCCTTTAGTCCCAGCACTCGGGAGGCAGAGGCAGGCGGATCGCTGTGAGTTCAAGGCCAGCCTGGTCTACAAAGTGAGTCCAGCACAGCCAGGGCTACACAGAGAAACCCTGTCTCAAAAATAAATAAATAAATAAATAAACAGTACAGGAGAGATACTATAAAAGAACTACAACTGAAGCTATGTCACCAAAATGCTATCAGACATCTGATTCAGTGTTGCCAGGCACTCCCTTCAAGAGCCCTGTGACCAAGCCTAGGTTCAGGCTGACACAGCTGCGGTTTTTTTGTTTGTTTGTTTTGTTTGTCTTTTCTTTTTTGAGACAGGGTTTCTCTGTATAGCCTTGGCTGTCCTTGACTCGCTTTGTAGACCAGGCTGGCCTTGAACTCACAGAGATCCTCCTACCTCTGCCTCCCAAGTGCTTGGATTAAAGGCGTGTGTCACCACGCCCAGCTACATGGCTGAATTTTAACAGGATCTACAAGATAGCCAACAGGAATATGGATTTCCTAAAGCAAAGGAAAACCCACATGCATAGAGGCAAATGCTTTCCAAGATGAGTTTTTCAAGATTATAAGGCAGAAGACTAAAAAATCAACTATATAAAGCGTCTGGTTTTGTTTTTGCTAAATTCCACCCCTATAGGACTATGCCTTGATAAGCAATGGTTTTCTTTCTTTCTTTTTGATTTATTTATTATGTCTACAGTGCTCTGCCTACATGTACACTTGCACACCAGAAGAGGGCACCAGATCTCATTATAGATGGTTGTGAGCCACCGTGTGGTTGCTGGGAATTGAACTCAGAACCTTTGGAAGAACAGACAGTGCTCTTAACTGCTGAGCCAACTCTCCAGCCCAATGGCTTTCAGGTATTCTTTTTTGCTTGTTTGATTTTGGGGTCTTTTTGTTATGTTTTCTTTGAGAAAGGGTCTTACCATGCAGCCTTGGTTGTTCTGGAACTTGCTATGTACACCACAATGACCTTGAACTCACAGAGACTCACCTGCCTCTGCCTCTACCGTGCTGGGCTTAAAGCATCCACTTCCATACCCGGTTTTTCCAAATACAATTAAAAATTTCTTAGGTATCCTTCTAAGCCAATTATACAGATTTTCAGAAAAACAAAAGTTAAATGTGAAATCCAAGCAAACAGTGGGGAGCTTGTGGGGTTACTCCAAGTTTTTGATGTTGGGAATGGAACCTGAAAGGACTCTTGTGATAATACGGCTCTGGCAGGCCTTGTTCTTCTCCACATTCCCTCTGCCTTCCTAGAAACTACTAAGACTGACTGGGCGTAGTGGCGCACGCCTGTAACCCCAGCGTTCAGGGAGGCAGAGGCAGCCTGGTGCTGCACACAGAAACCTTGTCTCGAAAAACCAAATCCAAAGCAAACCAACAAAAAAAACCTATTAGATTGTATTCCTAAAGCTAGCCACCACCAAGGTCTTTTCCCCTATTTGGCCACTTCCTCACCCCAAAGCTGACCACAAAAGTCCAGCTATCAAAGTATTGAAGTCCAGCAATCAAAAGTCCCTGTGGCTCATGTAATTAACATGTCCAATTAAAATTAAACACCCTGGGGGCTGGAGAGATGGCTCAGAAGAATACCAATTGCTCTTCCAGAGGTCCTGAGTTCAAGTCCCAGCAACCACATGGTGGCTCACAACCATCTATAATGTGATCTAGTGCTCTCTTCTGGCCTCAGGTGTATACGCAGGCAGAACACTGTATACACAGTAAGTAAACATACAAATAAATAAATAAATAAATCTTTCTGTCTCTCTATCCAGAGGCAATCCTTTGTCCCCACTCCAGCACAAATACCCCTCTCCCCTCGTTCCTTTCTGCTTCTCCCTCATTCTCTATCTCCTGTCTTTTGTCTTGTATTCTGTGTACTCCCTGCTCTCTGTCCTTCTGGGTCAAATAACTCTTCTCTGTGCTGAGAGCTTGGTCTTGGGGTATCCTGAGCTGATATTCTTCCTTTTAGAAAACACCCAGGGACCTTAACCAATGAGTTATATCTCAGTCCTCAAAGTTGATTCCACTGACTGACACTGAACATCCCCCAAAGACATGGGGCAGTACAGCCAAAGAACAGAGAGAAGCACAGTATTTAACCAATGGAAATAACAGGTCAAGAACTAGCAGTGTCACAAATGCACCTGGGTATTTTATGAATAGAACCACAGTCAATTTTCCCCCCAAGACAGGGTTTCTCTGTGTAGTCCTGGCTGTCCTAGAGCTTGCTTTGTAGACCAGGCAGGCCTTGAACTCACAGAGATCCACCTGCCTCTGCTTCCCCAAGTGCTGGGATCATAGGTGTGGGTATTGTGTGGGTCTTACAGAGTGCTAAGACTTACCCAGAGCTTCATTCCCACTTGGTAAGCATTCTAGAAACTGAGCTATATCCCTAACAGAAAGGGCTAGGCCTGTCATTAATTTACTTGCCTGATGTTATCTTATTTAAAATTATTTAAGACAGGGCTAGGGATGTTTGTGCTATCTCTAGTTTAAAAGAAATGATTGGCTTAAGTAAGATATGTGCTTCCTGAAGATGAATCTTTAATTAAAAAAAAAAAAAAAGTTCTTAAAAAAGGAGAAGGGGCAGCGCTGGGGTGCCAGAGGTGGGGTGGGTATGATCAACACACACTGCTCACAGTATCAAGTTGTCAAAGAATATTCTTAAAACAAAACATAACAACAACAACAACAACAACAACATTCTCACCCTTCTGTCAAGTTATAATTCTAGAAAATACATTTTTAAAATGACAGAAATTTAAAAGCCATCATGGAAATGACAATCAAAACTACATTGAGATTCTATTTGACTCTAGTCAGAACATTTATTCCCAAGAAAACAAAGGAGTGCTGAGCAAGAGGACGGGCCCTGCATGATTTTAACCTAGGACTGGTGGGCAGGCAAACAAATGCAGCCGTAAGAAACCGTGTGGAGGTTTATTCACAGCACCACATGCTCTAGCCCTTCTGCCTGTGGGTGTGCATTACTGTATAACCATGAGCTGAACAAAGGCGGCACCAACAGCCATGCCAAAGCGCACAGGAGAGAGACCGGAAGGCCCAACCCCACACGAAGAATTCCAGGACACTAAGGAAAGCTGAGTGCATCCTCCTCAAGAAAAAGCTCACCAGCTGGCTACCCAACCTCAGCCGGTCAGCCCTGCAAACACAGACAGGGGACATACTCTGTAAGAATCTATACACATACATAATGAGCAACAGTTAACGAAAGGAGGAGCTATGACTCTGAAGGAGAGATGTAGAAAAGGGTTTAAAGGGAGGAAAGGGAAGGGGGAAATAATATATTATCTCAAATATAAAACATAAAACAAATTGTAAAAGAACAAGAAAATTCAGAAGCTAAAGATCCTGAAGTACCCGTGAGAATCCCATTCATCATTCTGAGTCATCAGGGACCCTGAGTAACTATTGCTCCTTTCAGAATAAAAAGGACCAAACAAAACCATGGGATCAGTGGAATTGATCTTATTTATTTTTTTACCATATACTGGCCACCCCACCCCACGGGGACAGTGTGATAGATGTAACCGAAACAGTGAGTCCTGAGCGATCTCTCCAACTAACAGAACACACGAAAGACACGAACTCATGCATCAAATTTTTATTTTTTGGTTTCTCAAGACAGGGTTTCTCTGTTACACAGAGTCCTGGCTGTCCTGGACTCTCTTTGTAGACTAAGCTGGACTCGAATTCACAGAGATCTGCTACCTCTGGCTCCTGAGTGCTAGGATTACAGTTGTGAGCCACCACGACCATCCATGCATGAAATATTAAAAAATCCTTTCTAAAGGAAAATACAACCATCTCTATGCACTTAAACAATTTTTGTTGTTGTTGTCTGTTTTGTTTTTTAGAGACAGGGTTTCTCTGTGTAATAGCCCTGGCTGTCCTGGAACTCTCTTTGTAGACCAGGGTGGGCTTGAACTCACAGAGATCTGCCGGTCTCTGTTGGGATTAAAGGCATGAGCCACCATGCCTGGCACACTTAAGCTCACAACCATCTATAATGTGATCTGATGCCCTCTTCTGGTATGTAGGTATACATGCAGATAAAGCACTGTATACATAAAAATAAATCTTAAAAAAAAAAAAAAAGGTCCTCATTGACTCGTATGTTTAAAGGCTTAGTCACCAGGGAGTGGAACTCTTTGCTATGATTAAAAGGATTAGGAGGTGTGACTTTGTTGGAGAAAGTCACTGAGGGCGAAGGCTTTGACATTTCAGAAGCCCACACCCAGCTCTGTGTCTGTCTGTCTCAGTCTCTGTCTGATGTAGCTCTAGGACCACGCATGGGCCCCTGCTCTCCACATGATGATAACGGACTACATCTCTGAAACTGTAAGCCAGATCCCTATTAGATGCTTTGGTGCTGCTGTCTCTTCACAGGAACCAGCATTTGTCAAATTGAACACTAATTAAGGAACTTAGTGAACAGTCCAAACTCATCCTATCTCCACACACTGACTGATTAGACCCGGAGAAGATAGAAGCTGCAGTTCTGGTGACTCCCTGCATGACTGTGACTCAGAGGCCAAGAACAGATCTGCAAAAGCTCTGGCGCTCAGCAGCCACCGCTTAATTTCACAGCTGACAAGGTAAAAACCCTGCAACAAGCAGTTGCTAAAACAACAGTTTTCAATTCCTGCTCAGAAGCAGGCAACAACAACAGCTGGTGCTCTCTAGTGCAGGACCAAGCCCACGTAGAGACCATGCTCTTTGAGCAGCAGAGCTATTCAGAATTTAAAGCATCAATGGGAAGGAGCATAGCAGAAACCAAAGGAAGCGTGTTCCAGCTCACTCCAAGACGTTCATGAGAAGGTAAGGCAACCTGAGTCAAACAGGAAGGGCTATCTCCATAGGGTATTTCAGGCTTCACTAAAAGAAAATAGAAGATGCTCGCCTCTGTGAGTTCAAGGCCACCAAGTGCTACAAAGTAAGACTATGTCTCAGAAAGAAGGAAGGAAGAAAGGTAGAAAGGAAGTAAAGCAAAGCAAAGCAAAGCAAAAAGGAGCTAGGGGCACAGCTCAGTGGGAAACTGCTTGCTAGGCATACCCAAGGTCTGGATTTGATCCCCAAGGCAAGAAATACCCCAACAGTCTGAGGTTAAGGCCTAAATACTATCATTATATTTCCAAGTAATGTTCAACCGCATATATGTTTATAACCCTGAAGCCATCACTTACAAAGTAAGGAGACAAATAATGAAAACCCTACATTCTAAGCAAAACAGCAGAAATGGGAAACAGGGCCAAATAACAAGAGCTATTAGTTTAAAATTCTACTTCTTGGGTCTGAAAGGATGGCTAAGACATTATGAGCACTGGCTGCTATTACAGAAGACACAAGCTCAATTCCCAGCATCCATATGCTAGCTCACAATCTTTTATGATTCAAGTTCCATAGGGTCCAAACCTGTTCCTTCTGGCCTCTGTGGACACCTGGCACCCAAATGGTGCAGACATAACACTCACATATGTAAAAAATTATTAATAAATTAAATTTTGCTTCTAGGAACTAGGGGAACAATCCATCAGTAGACTGCTTATGTAGCATGTGTGAAGAAAACCCTTCGTTTAATTTCCTCAGTACCACACACACAAAAATCTGCCACTGCTTAAAATTATCTTCTCACAGTTGTTTGACTGAAAGTGTGAAACGGCTGGGTGTGATGGTGCACACCTTTAATCCCAGCACTAAGGAGTCAGAGGCAGGTGGGTCTTTGTGAGTTGGAGGCCAGCCTGGTCTACAAAGGGAGTCCAGGACAGCCAAGGCTACACAGAGAAACTCTGTCTTGAAAAACAAAAAATAGAAGCAAACAACCCCCCCCCCCGAAAGGGTGAAATTATTGGAGACCAAAAAAGTAGGCAAACCCCAAGGATGACGAGGTCTTTGGGAAAAAGAACTACACTGGGTGAAATCTGTGCTTCACCTTAAGAGGCTACACCGACCATGTGAACTTGATGACTACAGATGCAGAAGGAGAAGATGCTCTAGGGAGGCTGCTGAGATGGCTCAACCAAGCCTGACAGCCTGAGGCCAACCCGCAGGACCCACATGTAAGAGGGAACTCCAACTCCAAGAGTGTCCTCTATGCATGCCTTTAGCCCCAGCACTCAGGAGGCAGAGGCAGGTGGCGCCTTTACAAAGACAGAGAGTCCAGGACATCCAGGGATACACATAGAGAAACCCTGTCTCGAGAAACAAAACAAAACGAAGAAAGTGTCCTTTGATCTCCCCAAATGTGGGTGACATGCAAAACCCTGTCTTGAAAAACAAACACAATCAAACAAAAAACAAACAAAACCACTGCAAAATAGTTATCAGTTATATAATCTGAGTGGAGATCCCTAGGTAATCACTGCACTGTTGTTTTACAGAAAGAAAATCCCAATCAAGACTCAGGAGCGAGACGCTGAAATAGAAACCTACTAGTTCAGAGGCAGATAAAGCCCCCAGCTGGCCTTCCTACTCAGTTCACATCCCAGGAGGAAAAGGCCAAAAACCCCCTCTCCTCCACAGTTTTAAATACCCTCAACTCAATGTCCCTCCTTTTTGTTTACTATGTCAGCTGGTTTCTTGCTCCACCTCTTGACTTGGGATTAACTTTATTAAATCCTGTGTACAGAAAGCTTTGGATAAAGGTGTGTGCTAGGGCTGAGCCACACCACAACCATCTGTTTACGATAAGCATAAAGTTCTTAGATTAAAGGTGTGTGTTGGGGGTGGTGGGGAGCCACACCAAACAAGGAACAGTATTTTACAGTTCATAATCTTGGGGTTCACAGGGGATCAGATATCCTGCATCGCCACACTGCTCTTTCAACTTATTCTAACTTAAACACTGTGTGTTTAGGAGGGGTACTTACGAGCATTCCTCAAAGACCTTGACCCTTTCACAGCCCTCCGGAGGCTCCCTTTTGAACATGTAACTGTTATTAGGTTTGGGTGAAGTTGCATATTTTGGCAAAGGAGAGTTGTTTCCATTCTCTGTAAGAAATAGCATTGGATTACTAAAAATACTATTATAAAATGCATCAAACCACCATAAATATTCTTGGACTTCTGCACAGAACTACTTGAAGGCAAGGAGAGTGCTTTCTTCATTCACATCACCCTAATAGCTACCACATTCTTAGCTTTAAGAAAAACTAAATGTATAAATAAAATACCTTTGTTTCTTTCTCCTTAGAATTAGCCTAGCTTAGACCTATGTCCCTTACTGCTCAGACTGAACACATACTACCTTATTTATATGCTCAGTACTCGGCAAACACCCTCAAACAACGTCTGTTTTCCTCAACACATGTATCTAAAATGCTCTTCAGTGGCTGCTTGCTATTAACTTTTGGCCTGCCCTGCAAATTCCACAATCTCTTCTTGCTGTTCCTCTGTTGGATCTCTACTTTAGGTCAAAGCTGCTATACACACCAAACACTTCCTTCTGCCCACAAGCTTCCATAACCTACAAGAACTAAGTTCTACTTATTTTACAAAATGGTCTCCAAGCTTACTGCAAAGCTTCTGAAATCTTTCCAAACTCATCCCATTGGTGGGGACATCTCACTACTCTTAACGTCTGTTCAGTGCTGCTGTCCTCGGTTCATACTACAGTAATTTAAATTTCTTGGTATGTTATCTAACTGTACTGAACTTTTCAATCTATCACTAAACTATAAATTCCTTACTGAAAGTAGTGTTGTGACCCTGTTTCTTAATGAAAAAGGTTGACAGAAGCCATCAGTCATTCCTTTCTAAAAATCAAAAGCATCAAAAAAGCAAAATTATAGAATTCATACAGCCAGGGAAAACTGAAGGAATAAGAAATCAACAGGCAGATTTTAGCAGCTATTTTCTTTTCCGAGACAGAGTTTCTCTATGTGACGGTCCTGGCTGTTCTGGACTCATTTTGTAGATCACGCTGGCCTCGAATTCAGAGATTCGCCTGCCTCTGCCTCCCGAGTGCTGGGATTAAAGGCATGTGCCACCACCACCTTATTTTTTCAAAGTGTTTTTGAGACAGGATCTAACTATGCAGCCCTGTCTGGCCTCTGAATTCAGACAGGCTTCTGCCTGGACACTGCGGAGATTAGAGGCATGTGCTACCATCACACACAGCCCTCAAGTTTTTGTTACTCTTTTAAAATAACTTTGCTTACTATTAGTATGTAGGCACGCACATGCCACAACATGCATATGGGAATAAGAAGACAACTTTAGGGAGTTTGTTCTCTTTCACAGTGTGATTCAGAGCTTAAACTGTAGCCCTGGATGTCCTGGACTTGCTTTGTAGACCAGGCTGGCTTTGAACTCATGGAGATCAGCTGCCTCTGCCTTCCTGAGTGCTGCTGGGATGAAAGGTGTGCACCAGCACAACTGGCTACATCACTGTTTTTAAGTACATACAAGAACTATGATTGGTGCCATGAGCATGGGTGGGAAGGGGTTCAGATGCCTGAAATCTCAGCATTCTTGGAGGCAGAGGCAGACAGAGAGTTGTGAGTTCAAGGTCAGCCTGGTCTATTAAGTGAGTCCAGGATAGCCAGGGATACACAGAGGAAACGCTGTCTTCAAAACAAAACAAAAATTATTGTTTTTCTTTTAAAAGGTAAGATTTTGTATTTAATATTCATACTGTTTCTGACTTTAGGCTAGTTTTTACTGTTAGTACCTCCAACCTTTAAAAATGCCTTTAAATGTTTTTCACAAGTATGTATCTACCCACTTGTTTCTATGTGCACCTACATCAATGCATTCCCTGTAGAAAACCCAAGGGTCTCCTGCAACTAGTTACAGAAGGATAAGCAGCAGCTGATGGGTGGGTGGGTGCTGGGAACTGAACCGTGGTCTTCTGCAAGAGCAACAAGCGCTCTTACCCACTAGCCATCCTTCCAGCCTCAGTACCCTCCAGCCTTTGACTGAAGGTTTGCCTCTGAACATTCATTTTTCTTTGAGATAAGTGGTAAGCTTTGTTTTAGAGGTATCCTAAACAGCACTAAATTGAAGGCTTCACATTTAATTGAAAATATTAAAGTAATAAAATCCCAACTAGTCAGGCTAGAGAAATGGCTCAGAGGTTTAGAGCACCGCCTGCTCTTCCAGAGGTCCTGAGTTCAATTCCCAGCAACCACATGGTAGCTCACAACCATCTATAATGTGATCTGATGCCCTCTTCTGGTCTGCAGGTGTACATGCAGCCAGAGCACTGTATACATAGTAAATAAGTAAATAAATAAACAAACAAGTATTTAAAATAAAATAAAATTCCAACTAGTCAAATGAAATGAACTAAAACAAAGTGCTTTTTAGAAAAAATAACGAGTCTAGTGGTTCTCACTTGTGGATCGCAACCCCTCTGGCAAACCCATATCTCCAAAAATATTTACATTATGATTCATAACAGCACCGTCATAGATATGAAGTAATGACAAAAACAATTTTATGGTTTGGGAGTCACCACAACATGAAAAACTATATAAAAGGGTCACAGCATTAGGAAGGTTGAAAGCCACCGTTCTAGTCACAAACGCTGGGAAATAAAACATTCAAATGAAAGCCCATGCACCCACTTAAGCAGACACCATCAGAACACCTCAGCAAAGCTGCACTGTGCTCCAGCTCCTGTGACCTGCAGCTCTGACCCCATTCCTCTAACGTGTGTGTCCCACAGAGAACACACAGAAGGAAACAGGAGGCATGCCATCATCACCCAGTGATCAAGTCGGCCCCATGGTACCTTTATCTCTGGGATCTGCAAGCAGGTCATCAGCTGAGCAGGGACTCTCCTCACTGCCCTCGTTGGAGATGGTGAGGAAGGATGTGGGGGACACAGACTGAGAGCGGCTGCTGTTGTTGCTCCCCTTGTCTGCACCCCCAGGGGTCTGTGTGTCAATGCTGCGAGTGCTGCTGCTTCTCTGTGCAAGGGGCGGAGGCGCACGATGACCATCTGGAATATCCTGTGGCTGTTACAAAATTTTAAAAATAGATGCTTACACCACTGATTTTGAAATTTACTAGCAGTGCACCCAATGTCAACATTCCTGCGTGGCCAGAAACTCATAAATCAAACTCTAAACCTGGCATGGCGTCACAAATTTGTATTCCTCGAACTTGGGAGGCCAACACAGAAGGATTCTGATTTCCAGGGCAGCTGAGCTACATAGCAAACAAGCAAGTATCCACACTTCTCCTACTGTACTGCACTGAATGATACCATTTACTGTTATTTATAAAATTATTACACACACACACGGTTCCTAGAAGAAGCAAGGTAAACTGGTATTAGTGACATTAGGTGGCCCTTGATTCCTGTGCCCTCATGCCCATTCCTCCTCAAAGTTTCTGTTTTTTCTCAAACAACTCTTCCTGATGAGTGAAAGGCTGATCACAGCAGTTCTAATTACAGTAGAATCAAGGGGACACATATGAAAGCTCACTTAGCAGACAAGCCAGCTCCCTCTACAACTTTGATTTCCTTAGCTTTGATTATTCAGGGAAAGCATACTCTACCTATCCTGTAGAATGGAAGACAGGGATGGGAAAGTTGTGTGTTTTCAAAGCTAAACTAAGCCAAGAATGGTAGCGCACGCCTTTAATCCCAGCGCTCGGGAGGCAGAGGCAGGCGATCTCTGTGAGTGCGAGGCCAGCCTGGTCTACAAAATGAACCCAGGACAGCCAGGGCTACACAGAGAAACCCTGTCTCCAAAAACTAAAACCAAATAAAACAGCTAAACCAAGCTCTTATCTTTTGTTTGTTTGTTTGTTTGTTTGAGATTGGATTTCGGTTATATAAACCAGCTTCAAACTGGAGACCAGAGTAACTGGGATCACAGGCCAGCTAGCACACATGTCTTCACATTCAGGGAGAGAATTTCACACATCTGTCAAGTATTTCTCCAAACTAATTTTCCCCTCACACAAGGACAGAGGCTGAGAGAAAGAAAATTCCACTGATTCATAGAGCGTTTCTAAGCTCACTTTATGAAGATGCATGTCAATTCAAATCAAGTCACCATGACAAACATGGAGTAGTCAGGCTCCTCTTCAGAAACAATCTACTGCTCTAACTGCCCCACTCCCCACAGAACTAATCGCACATGTTATATGCATTTATAACAAAGGAGGAGGATATTGCCCATCTGATATTTATTTTCCTTCTTTCTTTCTTTTTTGTTTTGTTTTTTCAAGACAGAGTTTCTCTCAGTGTAGCCCTGGCCGTCCTGGACTTGATTTGTAGACCAGGCTGGCCTTGAACTCACAGAAATTCACCTGCCTCTGCCTCCTGAAAGGCGTGGGCCTGGCTCCCATCTGGTATTTTCTACAAAACCAAGCCAAACCAGTTTCTGTTAGAGGATCTGAATCTAGGTCAGGCCAGTTCATTCTGTGAAATACAAAGAAATTAAAATTCTTCTATCACTTTCATGGCCACAGTTTTGTGGTTTTGTTTTTTTGAACAAATGAAAATTTCATTTTCTTAATAAGAACAAATTTAAATACAGCCAACAAAACAGTGATTTGTTTCAGAGCTCCGGAGCTCACAGCAAGGCAGCTGTGAGGGTAAAGACTACTTACAACCAGTTGCTCTTCCTTCTCCCCCGTCTCTTTAATGATGATCTCGATCTCCTGGTTCAGCCCCTCCACACTGTTCCGGAACCTGGAGCCTGAAGACTTGGTGATGGGGACAGCGGGAACGAGAGTGCTCTTTGGAGCAGGAGCCTTAAGTGAAGGGGAAGAGGTGATGAGAGGTTTTCAAGGGCGTAACTCAAGAACAACCAAATCTGTATGTCAGGGTAAGAAATGTAATTTAAACCTCAAAGCCCACACAGTGAAGACCAGACTCTCAGAAATGTGCCCAAAGCTGTCACAGACTAGAAAGGCTACTAAGAAAACAGCAAATATCTCAAGAATGTCAACCTCTGAAATGTTTTCTCGGGGCCAGAGAGGTGGCTGTGTGCAAAAGTGCCTGCCACCAAGCCTGGCACTGGAGTCTGACACCCATATGGTAGGATCCATTCTCAAGTCTGTACATAACAACAGGACTGCATAACTGCAGATAAATTTCCTATAACATTCCTTTATACCACTACTATAACGGTTTTAATAAGTTCAGCCCAGGAAATAAAATGCAGCCAGGTGCAGTGACACACGCCTTTAATCCCAGCATTCCAGAGGCAGAGGCAGGTGGATCTCTGTGAGTTTGAGTCCAGCCTGGTCTAAAAGTGAGTCTAGGACAGCCAGGACTACACAGAGAAACCTTGTCTCGGGGGAAAATTAAAAAAAAAAAAAACTTTTTTTTCCTCTTTTTTCCAATATCCATTTCTTAATTTTCTAATTACAAGTTTTTTCACTGTCACAGTATTACTTTCCAAAAGTGACATGTTAAATAAATATAGACTACTACCTGTTCCCCTATAAGATGCTCAAAATAAAATATAAAACAGGTTAATGGGGCTATCTGGCAAAGTTAACAGCAACAGCGCGTCGGCGCCCACTGGCCTGCTGTCTGATAGGGATCTCTGACTAATCCACTCCCGTCTCCTAGGAGACTGACAAGGAGGCAAGGGCTGACCCCCAGTCATTTACCTACAGCCTCAGTCAATGGTAATCTTACTGTCGCACACAAATTAGTACAAGTTTTATTTCTTCTCTTTTACTTCTGCTCATCTTTAACATACACAAACAAAGCAAAACCAGAGTAAGCACAGTCTTTGGGACCCAAAGGTCCTTGGGAAACAGGAAATTTGTGAGAAAGAAGCCAAAATCAATCTTTGACGTGACTCCTGGCTGTTAGTGTAGAGCCCTCACCTTCAAGGTGGTCTCAGCATCCTACCTCCTGGGCAGGGGCCTTTTTTCACCTATAAGGAAGGGCTCAGCATCCTAATCTATGATTTTTGAAATGAGGTAAGAGTACTTAGCCCCATGTTCTTCCCAAAATGGACACACCATTTCTTAAGTAGTCTTTCCTTTTTGGGGGGATGGGGGGAGGTTTGAGACAGGGTCTCTCTGTGTAGCCTTGGCTGTCCTGGACTCGTTTTGTAGACCAGGCTGGCCTTGAACTCACAGAGATCTACCTGCCTTTGCTTCCCAGTGCTGGGATTAAAGGCATGTGCCACCATGCCTGGCTGTCTTCTCTATTTTTAATCCTTCTGTTCACATGTCTTCTTTTCACTATACTCTATGGCTTCTCATTATTTACTCAATTTTAATTTCTTTTTTAAAAAAAATTGTTGTTGCTAATAGTGAGTTGTGGGGTTTTTTTGGGGGGGTGAGGTGGAGCAACACACAACAATTGAGACAAGCTATGAGTTAATTGAGTTAAGCTATGTAATTCAGGTAGGAGTAAAACTCATGATCCTCCTGCCTCAACATCTTCAGTGCTGACATTAGAGATCTGTCACTATATTCTTCCTTCTACAGATGGAAGACTTATAGGTAACGTTCTCTCAGTCACTGACAAGAACAGCACCTTCCTCACGTGCCACAAGCCCCACAAAGCTGGCAAGAGCACACGCTACCCTCCTCTGGGCTCTTCTCTTCACTATTGCATTCTTTCCTCTCCCACACCAATCTCCCTGTCAGGTTCTCACTTCTTCTATCTCTCTCTCTCTCTGAGTGCGTGTGTGAGCTTGTGTGTGTGAGCTTGTGTGTGAGAACATGTGTGCATGTGCATGCCACATATGTACAGGTGCCTGTAAAGGCCACCACACCCTATGAACTGGAAACACTCCTCTGAACCACTGAACAATTTCTCCAGCCTTGTCATTCTTTTATTTGTAGCTGCACTGAGGCAGTGTGAAAGCTGGTCACTGGAGCCGGCTACCTACTGCTTATCTTAGATTCCTAAGGCTGCCACTGACTCCTGTCTATCTTCACTACCCTATCTCCTGCCCATCAAATGTAAAATTCCAAAGTAGGATCAAGCAAAAGTTGTTAGGGGTTTGTTGTTGTTGTTTTATGATATTTAACATTGTGTATAAGGTACATCTGTATATGCACACATGCAAGTACAGCAACCCAGAAGAGAATGCCATGTCCTTTGGAGCTGGAGTTACAGTCAGTCGTGAGGCACCTGACATGAGTGTCCAGGAACTGAACTCTGAAGAGCAGCATCCTTCCAGCCCCTCTCAGATACAGGCTCTTCAGGAATAAGGCAGTGTAAGGGCAAAGCTAGCACTGCTTTGCTCCTCATGATCATGGAAGAGATGAAACGTTTCTGAAGAAAAAGGCAACAGAAACTGGAGAGGAAGCAGTGAAGCGAGAGGAAAGAAGCCTACAGTCCCTAGCCTGGAGTGAAGTGCAGAGGCATTTGTCATGCAGCCATCTTTCCTCAGTCGGGGTTCCTCTTGTGTGTAATGAGATGACACAGTGACACAGCAGAGCAGGCCAAGAGCAATCTCAAGACTCAGGACTATAAGCATGTGTTCTAAATCAAGTCCCCCCCCCCCCAACTTCTCCTAACTGCCATTACAACATCAACAAGACCTCACACTGGGCTTTTAGCTATGCAACTGCTACAGAAACAGGGAAAGAGACTGTGAGGAAGACAATATGTCACAGTCTTTGCGAGATGCTAGCCTTTGGTATTAGGAGCATAAAGACAAATGACTAATAAGCTTGTTTGGTAAAGGAAGTGTAAGAACTTGCCATGCTGAGAAAGGCACAGCCAGGAACCTGGCAGTCAAGTGGCTGACTCCACACACCTGGTCTGTTGATATTTTCTTTTCTTTTCTTTTTTTTGCAGTAGCAACATGAACTTTATTCTTGTAGAACAGTAGTATGACTGTTTACAGACTTTGAAAGAACTAGTTACAATAGGTAACTAAGAATAAAGCAACGAAAGTAGACAGGGAACATCAATGCTAGGTCTAATAAGCTTCGGTCTAAGTATGAAGCTAACCCAGCATAACAAAGAGAAAAGGGCAGACATTGATTATGCCCTCTGTATCTCGAAGCAGGATAAGAAGTTAAACAGATTTTCTTAATATTATCTCCTTAGCAGCCACTGTTTATCAAAAGCTTAATCTGTCTCAAGCAATGGAAAGAGAGATAGAGGAGTGCTGAGAGCTAGTCATCTAGTAAGGCCTTGCAGCTCTTGAGAGGTTAAGTAGGGGGTTTTAACTAGTACTAAGAA
The DNA here is from genome assembly GCF_903995435.1 of Acomys russatus. Classification (NCBI taxonomy): domain Eukaryota; kingdom Metazoa; phylum Chordata; class Mammalia; order Rodentia; family Muridae; genus Acomys; species Acomys russatus. The sequence goes on along the minus strand of NC_067148.1, from coordinate 14,025,485 downwards.
GAGAGTCAAAGACAGTAAATAAAGAACAAGACTGTCTACATCTTGTAAAGCTTTACTGACAAACAGGTGGCAAGGCAGCTGGCTTCCGCATGCTAACTGGGTCTTAAACATGATCTGGAAGTCGGGACTAACCTTTTAGTTTCCTTCCACCTTCCCAGGTCACTGTCCTACTGCTCCCATAAAAGACTCGATGCAGGAGCCTGTATTCCCAAAGCTTTGCTTTTGGGATTTGAAATATTTAATCATGGCATGTGAAATAAACCTGCTCTCTCCTTGCCAAGTAACACTAGCCAGTTTGAATCCGGACAGAGAAAGCTCTATGGTGAGCCATTTACTGACCTCCATGGGTTAAAGCTGTTCATTTTCCCTCCCAAAAGACATTGAGACAACAATTATTACTCCCCATCTTCAGGTACTATAACTGAAACTACGAGAGGAGGTTTGTTCCATGGCCAATGATATGGTAGCATCTTGCTCCAGCAAAGCGGGTTAATCCAAAATGTGCAGCTGGAGCTGGTCAAGGTGCACGCCTTTAACCCCAGCACTTGGGAGGCAGAGGCAAGTGAATCTCTGTGAATTCAAAGCCAGCCTGGTCTACACAGTGAGTTCCAGGACACCCTGGCAGGGGGTGGGGATGGGAGGGTCCCAGAGTAAATAAATAAAGACACTTTCTTTAAAATGTGTAACTGGTTATGTCTTGTAGCTGAAATACCACTTTGTACACTTAGGGGAGGGGAAAGGCTGTGACTTAGTACTTAAACCTTGTTTCAAACATGGTTCTGGACATTCTGTCCTAAGCAATTACAAACAACCTAGAAGAAAAGTGGTTTCCTTCCTCACCTGGCTCTGGTTAATAGCTGCATGGTTGCCATGGAATGGAGACTGCCTTTCTTTATCTCGATGATGACGACTGCTGTGTTTGCTTCTCTGCAGCTGCTGGCGTAATTTTGCGATCTAAAAAGGAGAACAAGCAGGAAAGAGTGTTTTCCAAACTAAATAAAAACACATTCTTGCTCAGTAAGAACCAAGAATATTTACCCTTAGTACCCTGAAAACTTAAACCATACTACAAAATCTAATTGAACAGTATTTTATGCATACATTCACATATATATGTATAGATTTAAAGAAAAACAGAATTACAGTCAACATTTTCCTTAGTCTTGAAGCTTCTCAAGTAGTAAATAGTTTTCAGCATTTAAATTATGCTCTTAGAAATAACTTATTCTCTTCTTGCCTTTATAAATACAAACTTTAAATGACAAGTACAAAGCAAGTCCAGTGTGCTAGTTAGAATGAGAAATATCCTCCACAGGCTCACATATTTGAGCACTTGGTCCCAAGATGGTGGCACTGTCTGGAAACGTTCTGGAACCCTTGGAGGCGAGCCTTCCTGGAGAAGCTAGAGCTTGTATAGGTCTCTGTTTTGATGAAACGCGTCCATATTCATCCTCCTCCCCTTCCTTTCTCTCCCACCTTAAGCCAAATAAAAACCTCTTCTCACCAAAAATAAAACACAACAAAACCAAAAAACAATAAAGATGAAGGCTGGGCGGTGGTGGCACACACCTTTAATCCCAGCACTCGGGAGGCAGAGGCAGGCGGATCACTATGAGTTAGTTTGAGGCTAGCCTGGTCTACAAAGCGAGTCCAGGACAGTCAAGGCTACACAAAGAAACCCTGTCTCAAAAAACAAACAAAACAAAAGACCCTCTTCTCACCAAGTTGCTTTTGGTCAGAGTGTTTTATCACAACAACAGGAAGGAAACTAGAAGGACACCAAGCCATGAAATACACTTAAGATAAAATCTTTAAGTAGCAAATACAATTTCTTGTTTTCTGACCCAGGATGTCATTAGCCAAGTGTATTATCTACTTTTGTATTGCTATGAGAAAATATCATGCACCAAAGTAATATAGAAGGAGGACGTTTACGTGGGACTGCATCTTTGAGGGAGTCCATGATGGCAGAGCAAAACAGTGGCTGGAAGGAGAAGCTCAGAGCTCACATGTTTTATTACAAATATGAAGCAGAGGAAAAAATGGGAATGGCGTCATGACTCGGAAACCTTGAAACCCATGCCCCCCAGTGAGATGTTTTTCCAGCAAGGCCACACCTCCTAAACCTATCCCCCAGCAGTGTTTCCAACTGGGAACCAAGCATTCAAAAGCAAGAGAATATGGGGGACATCTCATCCAAACCACCACGGAAAGGGGAGCCTTCAACTCTTGACCCTCCTGCCTCCCTGCCCAAGCGCTGCGGTTAAAGGCATGTGCCAACACGCCTGGCTGCAAATACAATTTCAATGGCTACTTGTTATTATCCTTGACTGAATTTCTCTCTTTTACTTCTGTTATTGATAAATTGCAATGCTGCTAACTATTAATACAGGAAACAACAAAGTTATCCATAACCAAGAAACTAAATTTCAAAAATACTATCATATGCAGAAAAAAAGAAGTCAGTTTCTCAGTCACACTAATTTTATGAGTCTGATGTGTGTGTATATGTTTCTAGGTACACACAGACTCTCCTATTTAAAACAAGCCTTACAGCATCAGGTTAATAAGGTGCACAATTCCTAGTAAAATATTTTTCCTTTTTTTTTTCAGAGCCGAGGACTGACCCAGGGCCTTGTGCTTGACCACTCAGCTAAATCCCTAATGCCCTATTCAAATCTTTTTATCTTATGGGGTTTTTGAGGTGGTGGTGGTGGTGGTGATGGGGAACTGGCTCAGCTGGCTCAGAACTCAGAGTAATCCAATCCTCCTGCCTCAACACCCTCACTACTTATAGTATGCTCTGTGCTGACATCTGGCTTCACGCTCTAAAAAGTTTATCAAATCAACACAGTAGCTCCTTCTGTTACTGTTTTCTAGTAAAGAGGGGAAGGTGGAGAGGCCCTGAGTGGGCAGCTGTGTGGTGGTGCGCACTCTGTGCGGGAGGGTGGACCAGCTTGACTTCCTCATAAGCATGGAAACTATTTTGTTATAAGGCCAGAACAAGTTTATTTCTGTTTGCAGCAAAATTCAGGTTGATATGCTCCCCACCCTTGTGGAGTTTGACTCACACCTTGATTGTACCCTGATGTTCTGCCAAATCATTTTGAAATGTTCAGCTAAGTTCCCACGTAACTAAGGTTCCTCTGGAAATCCCACAGCCCTTGAAAACCCCACTAGCCTTGCAGGTTTTTTGGGCTATATAAGCCTCACTTTTTCCTATGTTCAATGCTTTATTTTCAGATACATTTCAAGCGCCACTTTTTATTTATTTTTTATTTTACGTGCACTAGTATACAGGTGTCAGATCCCTTCAAACTGGAGTTGTAAGATGCCATGTGGGTGCTGGGAATTGAACCCGGGTCCTTTGGAAGAGCAGGCAGTGCTCCTAGCCACTGAACCATCTCTCCAGCCCCCTCAAGGCTCACTTTAAATAAAGTGGAAAAATTGATAGAAAATAAAGCTTGCTTAATTTGACCGAAGAATTTGGGTGACGGTGCTGACTCTTATTCAGTAGAATTGACAGGAGTTGGAAGAAAGGCAGGTGGATCCCTGGGGTTCACTGGCCAGTCAGCACAACTGAACAGCTGTGAGAGATTCAGTCAGAGATCTTATCTCAGAAACAGAGTGAAAGTAACCAACATGTGACATTGACGTCTGCTCTCCACACATTCATGAATAGGCACACATACCCTCACACAGACATGCATGAACACTATATACTGCCAAGAAAAGTGACATTTGCAGTTCACAACTTTAAGAAACTAGCCAACTGGAAAAGCCAAGTTTCTGCTTCCACAGACCATTCTGCTGACCTCTTTGAGCTGTTCTGTGCTGCCCCAGGACGCTGAGCGCTTGTGAGACCCTTTCTTCTTTTCAGCATACTCTTCAGCCCATGCACTCTCCGTCTATTGTAGAGGAGGAAAAGAAGTTATTTTAACAAAAAGTACTTAACAACACACCAGACCTTTTCTACTAAAAATGTATGCTACAAAAAAATTAGAGATACTAGAACATATTTTAAATTTGTAACGGTTCTGTTATTTTATGTGTGTGGGTGTTTTGCCTGCATATATGTATATGCACCGTGTGTGTCTATGATGGCTGTGAGCTGCCACATGGGTGCTGGGAACAAAGCTGGGTGCTCTTCAGTAACGGTGCTCTTAATTCCTGAGCTAGTTCTCCAGCATATTTGTTTTTGTTTTTGTGTTTCTCGAGACAGGATTTCTCTGTGTAGCCGTGGCTGTCCTGGACTCAATCTGTAGACCAGGCTGGCCTCGAACTCACAGCGATCCGCCTGCCTCTGCCTCCCAAGTGCTGGGATTAAAGGCGTGGGCACCACGCCCGGCTTCTCCAGCATATTTTAAACACCAAGAACTACCCAAGTCACTTAGCACCAGTTGATTACAGTCAATATTTAACCTTTCCTTCATCTCTATTACTAGTAAGGCCATTCTTATCTCTTTAAATGTGTAAGTACACAGAGCATAGGACAGAGAGGCACAGTAGCAGTAGTTAATACTCCTGTGCTTTTAGGCTAGGATTCATGGAGTATGCCTTTGATCCCAGCAGAAGCGGGTGGATCTCTGTGAGTTCAAGACCAGCCTGGTCTGCAGAGTGAGTTCCAGGTCTGAAAAAAGGAAAGGAAGGGAAAGTAAAGGAAGGCCTCATGGGTCGGAAGCAGAGAGGTCTAGAAACAAATTTGGAACAAAGCCTGAAATATTAACCTGAGACTGTGCAGAGGACAGCCTCAAAAACAGTAATCTTTAATTGCTATACCAAAATTGGAATTTAAGTTTCAGAAAATAGACATATAAGCAAATTCTTGACATAAGAAAGTATGTTCAGCCTCATGAATAGTAAGAGAAATCAAATTTAAACTTAACTACGACTGGGAAAGATTTGGTATCATAAACGTTCCTACATTGTTGATCAGAGTATAAATCAGGACAGCCTTTTGAGAAAAGCTTTGGGAGCTGGTGTCAAAGTTGAAAGTCACATACTTGACAATTCAATTGCGGACTGGTAATTTAACTTGCAGATATGCAAAAGGCACCTCTTTGTGCACGGGTATGTGCCTGTATGTTCATATGGAAAGGTACATGTGTGTGGAAGCAAGGGGGCAACCTCAACTGACATTCCTCAGAAACCATTCACTTATTTTTGGAGACAGCTTCTTACTAGCTTGAGACACACTGAACAAGCTAAGCTGGCTCACCAGCACATACCAGGGACCTGGGATCTGCTGCCTCTACCTCCTTCAAACGTGTGCCACCACTACACAGCAAGCTCCTTATCCCCCCAGCCCACAAAAGTACATCCTTATATACAAATGAGGCATCCACAGTATTCCTTTACAGCTCTGTTCTCACAACTAAAATACCTGAATAATACAAAAAATAAATAAAAAATTTAGGCTTGGCTACACAAATTAGAGCATTTCCAACAGAATCCTATTCAGAGAGATATATGAACATATAGGAATGTATAATGTACGTATATAACAATCTTTAAATGTACAGTTAGTGAACTATTTCAAGGTTTAATATGGTGTGTGTAAAAACTATGTATTACATGGAAGTTGCAGACAATGTCTATTTTAAATCAACTATTTCCTTAAGAACATACACAGGGCTGGGATGGGTGTGCCTCAGTTGGTAGAGTGCTTGCCTAGCGTGCACACAGCCCTGAGTTTGTGCATTCCCAACACAGCATCAATCAAACTGGTGGCCCACTCAGATTACAGGAGGTAGAGACATAAACATTAGAAGTTCAAGGTCATCTGCAGCTATAGAGGGAGTTAGAGACCACCCTGTGATAAAGTACCCCACGGCTTTTTGATTTTTTAAAGAATTTTCTTGGTAGCAAACAATCTGATTACTACTAGTGGCCTCCTTGTGGAGAGAGGACTCTTTGCAATGTACCTTTCTGAACATCTTCAATTTTCTCCTATATAAATGTAGAACTTACTCAAAGCAGTAAAATGTTCTTAAGAAATACTGCTCACTGTTTGGCAGTTTGGTATTCTTAGCCTACTACTTAATAACTATAAATGATCTACTTTCAAATGGAAATAAAAATGAAAGATTTTCCAAAACCCAGAACTGTGATCTGAACTAGACCTCTCCACAGATCTAGCTTCCTTTAATACTGACTCTCAAGATTCAGTTCAGTCAGTGCCCACTACGCACTCTAAATCCCACTGCCCACTGCGGACCGCCAACCTACCCTGCTTAATGCTTTCTCACACGAGGGTCTAAAGGCTCGGTGTCATTGTCTTGTGGTTTTTTGTTTTTTCAAGACAGTTTCTTTGTGTGTAGCCCTGACTGTCCTGGAACTCACTCTATGTAGACCAGGCTGGCCTCAAACTCACAGATCCGCCTGCCTCTGCCTCCTGACTGCTGGGATTAAAGGTGTGCGCCATCACACCTGGCTTCAGTGTCAACTGTCGAACACCAGTGGCACCATGCACACTGGCACACGCCCTTATTTGCCACCACCCGCCCCCCAACACAAGAGGAGCATTCTGTGAGTTTGAGAACAGCCTGGTCTACATAGGGAGTCTCAGACCGGTTAAGGCTATATAAGACCCTGTCTCAAAGACAACAACAACAAAAACAACCCAAACAAAAATACCCATCACAAACACCAACCTACATGAAATCAGAGTATAAAGTATCCATATTAAACTAAAACCAAAATTAATGATCTTCAGTATTAAACACCAATCTGTATAATATAAAATTAAAAAACAAAAACAAAACTACAACAGCATTCCTCTTATGCAGCATAATTCACAGGGTGTAGATCATGTATGTTGATGTTATACACCCGGTCTAAATCGTGTTATAAAACATACCTGACATCTGGTTATGAATTTAATTTCTGTTTTGTAAAGGGATGGACTACAGGAACCAGCATGTTTTAAATTTTAATGCATTTGTTTCATGTTGGGCATTTGCAATCCACTGTCACAGGGTATCTTAATGAAAATCTAAAAGAAAGTTTAGGACAGCCTGGTCTACAGAGAGCACTCCAGGCTAGCTAGGCTATATAAAGACACTCTGTCTTGGAAATGAACAAACACAATAGCTTACTGTGGAGATGGGTTACACAGCTTTGTCTCCTGAGAACTCTTTTCCAACTGCCTGGTCATGAGAAAAGCTCCAATCCAATCCTTTACACAGCATCTCTTTGAAGTTATGTACAAATTAATAAAGAAGCAATAAATGTTTTAAAAAAGCAAAATTAGTACACGAATTCTTCCATGGACTAGAACTGGGGGCACACAGGCACTTTCTGTGGCAAAGATTTCGGGACTTGACTACTGATGAGAACATTCATTTCTATGGGTATCTAGGAATACACGCATGAATATTCAGGAGAATCATTTCCTTATGAAAAGGCTCAAAATGTCTTCAAGTTGCTGAACTTTAAGCAAAAGGCTTCTACAGAAAACAATAAAAGGAAATGGAGGCGTCTCCGGGACCACGGGCCACTGGGACACCAGTCTTCCCTCAGCATACCGTGGTTCTCCGGTCGCTTCAGCACGGCCTGTTTACAAAAGCCGGGGCCTGCCTCGCTGCTCCAGCATCTTCCCAGGCTCACCGAGGTGCTTTTTAACTTAGGCCAGTTGCTAGTTACTCTTTAAAACACTCCAAGTACAGAATTGTCTTCCTGAAGTGGCTGGGGCCAGACTTCATCTTCTCAAAGCTGCCTATCCTGTCCTAACCAAGGGAATGAAACTTCCTGGAATAACTCCTCTATGTAGAATGTAGTTTCTAATTACAGTTGGTTTCTTGTTTTTTTTTTTTTTTTTTAAATGATTTATTTATTTATTATGTATACAGTGCTCTGCCTGCATGTACACTAGCACACCAGAAGAGGGCACCAGACTTATTATAGATAGCAGTGAGCCACCATTTGAGTACTAGAAATTGAATTTAGGACCTTTGGAAGAGCAACCAGTGCTCTTAACCCCAGCCCTACAGTTTTTATTAATGCAAGAAAAAAATTTTTATTGTCTCAAAATCTTTCTAAATGGTCAAAAATAGTAAAAAAATTCTATACTTTACTATAATTTAAAAAAATTTTAGCCTGGCAGCCGGGCGTGGTGGCGTACGCCTGTTTTCCCAGCACTCGGGAGGCAGAGGCAGGTGGATCGCTTTGAGTTCAAGGCCAGCTTAGTCTACAAAGTGAGTCCAGGACAGCCAAGGCTAACACAAAAAGACCTTATCTCAAAAAACAAAACAAAAACAAAAATTTTTTTTAGTCTGGCAAGGTGGCGCACACCTGTAATCCCAGCACTCAAGAGGCAGAGGCAGGTGGATCTCTCTGAGTTTGAGGCCACCCTGGTCTACAAGTAAGAGTCCAAGACAGTCAGGATTACCAGAGAAACCCTGTCTCGAAAAACAAAAACAAAGAACTTGTGAGTGGTGAAGGTACATGTATGTTTGTGTGTGCATGCAGAGGCCAGAAGTGAACGTCAAGTGCCATCCTCAATTGCTCTCCACCTTATTTCTGGGCCAGTTCTGTGTTTGCTGTTGCAGACACCTCACAACTCGACTACTATACGTGGGAAGCAGGTACAGCCACTTCTTAGTGCTGTGCAGCTTCTCTTCACGATGGGTAAGCTGTCGGCACATGGCTCTCTTCCTCTTGGGCCACAGATACAGGAGCTTGTGCTTCTTGAGGTTTCCTGAGTCTGGTTAATGACAAGGAGGATACAGGGGACAGATCTGCGGACAATGTGGATCTGAAAACTAAACCAACAAACCGTGTATGCTTGCCTCTGGACAAAGATATTCTCCCTTAAAATGCTGGGATGAAGCAACTAAATAATGTAAACTTGAAGTCCAAAATGGAGTCACTGCTTGGCTGATTCCCAACAATATGAAAAGTCTTTCATTCTCCATTAGCAAGAATGTATGCTGATCTGTTGGCTTGAAAATGCTCCCCAGGGCTGGGCATTGTGGCACACGCCTGTAATCCCAGCACTTGGGAGGCAGAGGCAGGCAGACTGCTGTGAGTTTACGGCCAGCCTGTCTACAAAGTGAGTCCAGGACAGCCAAGGCTACACAGAGAAACCCTGTCTTGAAAAACCAAAAAAAAGAAAAGAAAAGAAAGAAAAAAGAAAATGTTCCCCAAGCACTTACTGTCAGGTGCCACCCAGACACAGCTTCACCTTACCAGGATTTGCTGTATAGTAAATATGAAAAACAATGGATAAATGACTATACAAATCTTTAATTAACTCCAAACTAGTATGCAGTCATTAACTGCCTGTACAATATTGAACTTCTTTTGTTGATTTTTGAGTTTTCTATGGTTTCTTTTGTTTCAGACAGGGTTTCTCTATATAGTCTTTGCTAAACAGCAAAGCCATGTGGAAACTATTAATTTTCCTCACTGTTTTGTGCCCCGTATAGCAGTTACAGATTTTTAAAAATTAAAGGGTTCTGTAGAAGCCTTTTAACAAATTCAGAAAAGACATTACTTTCTGAGAACACTTCTTTCATTTCTTTCCTTGGTCCACAGCCTCTATACACCAGGCTGGCCTTAAACTGGAGACCCTCCTGCCTCTGCCTCTCAAATGCTGTGAATAAAGGCGTGAACCAGCACCACACGGCTGGACTCCAATTCTTTAACTATTAATTTATAAATCTTCATATGAATGACTTTCTGGGATCCCTTTAACCAGTGAGTTTTATAAATGTGCAGCTTCACTTTCAGATTTCCACTGCTACAATGCGATGTTTACATTTATGGAATCTATTAGCAAACGCAGTTCGCAGTGTAAAATGGTGCAAAGCTGAGGACTTGATTTTGACCCCTAGAGTTCATGTAAAGGTGGAAAGAGAGAACTGACTCCACAAAATTGTGCTCTGATTTCCATACCCATCTACAGTGTAACTATGCAGCTCTCTCTCTCTCTCTCACACACACGGAGAGGGGGCGAGGGGGACTGAGACCGTTAACAATGTAATATAATTCTCCTAATACACAAAGGTTCGGAACACAGAAATAAATGGTGTACAGATTAATGCTAGTATTACACATTTTCAAGTCCAAATTCCAGGTACAGAAATATTGTGAGATTCTAGTCCAGGTTCTAAGTAATAAAACAAAGTATGCCCACAATTATCTATCACTATGGGAGTTACTTTTGAGAATTTTTACAAATGTACACTCCCAGGCCAAACAGAATCCAGCAGAGCATCTAGAAGGTAGGCCTGGGAACCTGCACTTCTGAGGAAATTCTGATGTTCACAATGCTTCAGAGTACAACAAATAAGAAACCTACCTGTGTAGCCTTGTCCCTCATGCAGGGTGCTGCTTGCCCACGACTGTCTCGGGGCCAGTGCCCAGCAAGGTATGGAGCTGCAAGAGTATCCAGGGAGGAAGTGCGCCGGATAATGCTGGAGGGACTTGAGGAAGGCGGGCGTGTTTTGTCACCTGCATATAAAAGAAAAGTGTTTAACTATTAGTTTAGAACCTTTAGCCTTCAGCCAAGCATTTGTTTATCAGCTAGCTATGCAAACACTAAGTCCGACTCTAAGAAGGCAAATGTGAATAAAAGCCCTTTAAAAGTATAGTGCAGAAGTCTTCAACTGGGGAAAGGTATGGGCAATCAACTACCAACAGTGAAATGGTTTAGCAGCTAAAGCACTTTCTGAAAAAGCCTGACCTGAGTCCATTCCTAAAGTCTACATAAAGATGGAAAGAATCAACTCTACAAAATTGTCTGTGGGTCTCTACACACACACACAAGCTGTGATGTATATATGCCTATAATAGCTACCATACCATATACACACATAACAGTAATAAACCTTTCAAAGGGCTTCAGGAGTGGGAAATACCGCTCAGTAGTAAATGAAGCACAGACCTAGTATGCATGAGGCTTTGGTTCCAACTACATAAATAAAAACAAAGCCCAATAAATACACGTAGACATTAAATAAAGCTTAAAAGAATTTATGGGCCTGCAGTGATTGCACACACTTTTAATTTCAACACCTGGTGGGTTAAGGCAAGAGGATCTGTGAGTTCGAGGCCAGCCTGGTCTACAAAGAGAGCCCAGGGCAGGGTAGCCAGGACTACAAGAGAAACCCTGTCTGGGGGTGGGAGGGGTTCTGGAATAAAGAAAAACACAAAACACAGGATTCCACCTAGGGAGTGTTCAACTCTCAGCACCAACTCTGATACACAGCAAGCAAGGGCCAATGTTCAGCTTCAAACTGTACTCCATTAGTAAATCCCCCCAAGTGTTAGCCCCAAGAATTCAGCGGCTTTTTATTTCCTGAAATGGCCTTGGCCATGGTGTAAGCCAAAGCTGGGGTTTCTTTGGAATCACAAGTAAGAGAATGCTACATATTAAACTGAAGGGACTCAGTGGTTCTATATGAGAGCCAGCCGGAGCAGGGAGGAGAAGGCAGGTGCTAAGAGTGACATCATAGGGCACACCTGAAGACAGATGTAAACGGGATGGCTACAGAAGGGAGACATTAGACAAGAAAGGAAGAGTATCACTTTTATATATAAACACAAAGCATTCAGAGTATCAAAGGGATTACAGAAATCCAGCCCTAATTTAATCATTAATACCCCCTTTTCACATCGGTGCATCACTTATTTAGCATCCGCTAAGTAAGTATTCTCATCTGAAAAAGAATGGCATGGTAGGCATGAAGTAGAGGGAGGAGAGACAGTCACTTGTTGCTGAATATCTAACTACTTGCTGTAATATGCAGATGCGAATCCAGGTTTCTTGGGATTCTTTCCACCAATGAATGCTCCTGTACCCCACCCTAAATCTACCAAATCAAAATCTCTAGGAAGTGAGCCCAGCAGTTATCTACAGAACTGATTATTTCCCTGGTACCCAACAAATTTTTTTCTTGAACATACCCAATGTCAACCTCTGGCCTTCACATTTGTGTACACAAACACTCTCTCTCACATGTACAAATGTATACACTATACATACAGAAGAAAGTGTTCACTATAAAGAAACCTACAAGGGTGCAAATCCCAGAATTCTAGTTGGTAACCAAAACAATTTTTTGTTTTCTGTGACAAAACAGACCAAACCTTGGTAAACCAAAATAAACCTCAGTGCCTTTTAGCACCACACACATGATTTTTGTTTGTTTGCTTAACTGTTTGTTTTCAAGACAGGGTTTCCTGACCTGAAACTCACTCTATAGAACAGCCTCTTGGGATTAAAGGCATGTACTATCACACCTGGCTGTTTTGTTTTGTTGTTTTTGGTTTTTTGAGACAGGGTTTCTCTGTGTAGCCTTGACTGTCCTGGACTCACTTTGTAGACCAGGCTGGCCTCGAACTCACAGCAATCCACCTGCTTCTGTCTCCCAGTGCTGGATTAAAGGTGTGTGCCACCACCGCCTGGCCCTAAGTACTATTTTTTAAACTAACAAAATGATGAAAAGATATAAAACTTACTATTAGGTTTTGAGATTTTTCATATTTTATACCTGGGTTTAGGGAGGCTACAGGCCATGGGCCAAATCTGGTCCTCAATCTACTAATCTGGATGTACATTTTCAAATGGTTAGGAAGAAAAAAAAAAATCAACTTTTTAAAAAGATTTATTTATTATTATGTATACAATGCTCTGCTTACATGTATACCTGCAGGTCAGAAGAGGGCATCAGGTCACATTATAGATGGTTGTGAGCCACCATGTGGTTGCTGGGAATTGAATCAGCACCTCTGGAAGAGCAGACAGTGCTCTTAACCACTGAGCCATCTCTCCAGCTCAACCTCTTGAGTCTTAACCTCCCGGAGGAATGCAGTTGAGGGTCTCGAGCACACTGCTTGATGAATGGGAGGCTGATTTTTATGCTGAACTCATGCTCAGTGCTGTCCAACTCCAGGGTTGTTCTCAGTTGATGAGATCCACTTCGAGGAGGGGAGGATCTCTCTGCACCTCTGCTTGCTCTGACCCTCCTGCTGACTGAAGGGTTAAGCTCATTGGTGTCTGTGCTCCTGCTCTCTGTGGTTTCTCACTGAACTGTCTTTCTCCTTGAGGTTATAGCAAGCTATGTTGAAGCTTTGCTTTATACTTTTTTTGAGAAAGGGTTTCTCTGTGTGGCCTTGGCTATCCTGGATTAATTTTGTAGACCAGGCTGGCGTCCAGCTCACAGAGATCCGCCTGTTTCTGCCTCTCCAGTGCTGGGATTAAAAGCGTGTGCCACCATGCCCAGCTTTTTCTTCCCCTTTACTTCGTTACCCACTGTTTAACAACAATGAGAAAAGCAGCCAATACAGAAGGTAATAGTGAAATGCCATCCTTGATCAGTTTTAACAGGTGAACACAGTAAAACTGATCCACTGATACATAACTCTAAAACAAAATTAAGTGAAGCGTTACCCCTAAAGACTATTCCCCCAACCCTTTTCTACTAAAATGTCTGCAGAGAAGGCCAGCAGGTTAAAAGCACTTGCCACACCAAACATGACAGACGAATGTGATTCCTGGAAACCACTTGATGGAGAAAACCGACTGGCAGAAGCTGACAACCTGTACACTCTGGCTGATGGTCCCCTTCCCCCGACACCAAGTAAAATTGTAATATATTTATTACATTCTGAAATTCCATGAAGTTCTTTTTCATGTAAGCATCCACATTATTAAATTAAGGAACTGGCTGGTTTTATGTCGGCTTCACACAAGTCACTGGAAAGGAGGAAGACTCATTGAGATGATGCCTCCGTAAGTTCTGGTTGTAGAGCATGTCTCAGTGACTGATGCGAAGGGCCCAGGCCCACTGTGGGTGGTGCCAACCTGGGCTGGTGATCTTGGGTTCTATAAGAACCATGAGGAACAAGCCAGTGAGCAGCACCCTCCATGGCCTCTGCATCAGCTCCTGCCTCTCCAGGTTTCTGCCCTGCTTAGGTCAAGTCCTGACTTTTTCAATGATTAGTGGTGATGTGAACGAATAAGCCAAATAATCTTTCCTCCCCAACTTGCTTTTTGTCACATTGTTCACCACAACAACAGTAACCCTAACTAGAGCAAATAGTATTTCTGGATTTTGCCTAGTCCCTGGGTTACAACGCTTGACTTTATGTGTCTTGGTTTCTTTAGAAATACTGAAATATCTAATATCATTTTTTTCTTTTTTGGGGGAGGGGATGGTGTCAGAAAAAGGATGAGCTTGGTTAGTTTATCTGCAACTTTAACATGGGCTTAAAAAAAATTTTTTTTTTTTTGGAGATACAGTGTTGCCCAACCGGCCTCAACTGGCTCACGCTATCCTCTTGGTCAGCTTCTCACTGCTGAGGTCAATGGTGTACACCACATTTATGTTTTTAAATAGTAAATAAAGGGGTAGGGAAACAGCCAGCAGTAAAGCGCTTGCCATTCAAGCATGAGGGCCCAAGTTCACCTCTCCATGTAAAAACCTGGTATGATGGCGTGTGTTTGCAATCCTAGTGCTAGTTAGGAAGGAGACAGAAGAATCCTATGGCTTGCTGCCCCAACCTAGCCAAAGGAGTTCCAGGTTCAGTAAAGACATGGTCTCAAAAGGCAGAGGGCAACTAAGGGTAACTCCCTATGCATGTGCACACACACAAATGGGCACAAACAAGGAGCCATGTACGGCCATACTGACAGTGTTCTTACTCTAGGTCTATAGAATGGCCAGTACCTTGTTCTTAAGGCCATGTACTTGTGAAAATACTTCTGACAGGTCTGTTTCACACTACTGTCTTAATAAAAGTCTTGCATAGCTCTAAGTATAAGAGTTTAGCTTCAAAAGACTCAACTCCAACAACACAATAGTTACAGCTATGTTGGTGATCACCACAGGAGCTACTTCAACACTCACGTCTCAGATAATAATTTGTTTTCACAGTGGCAATTAATTTTTGGGGTGCAGGGGATTGGTCAAGACAGGATTTCTCTGTACAACAGCTCTGGCTGTCCTAGAACTTGCTCTGTAGACCAGGCTGGTCTTGAACTCACAGAGATCCACCTGCTTCTACCTCCCAAGTGCTGGGATTAAAGGTGTGAGCCACCACTTCTCAGCTCACCGTGGCAATTATTTCACTAAAGCAAGGCCTGTTATAAAAGCCAACTATCGGCCTTTAGTCCCAGCATACAGGAGGCAGAGGCAGGGGGATCTCTCTGAATTCGAGGCCAGCCTGGTCTACAAAGGGAGTCCAGGACAGCCAAGGCTACACAGAAAGACCCTGTCTCAAAAAAAAGGAAGGAAGGAAGGAAGGAAGGAAGGAAGGAAGGAAGGAAGGAAGGAAGGAAGGAAACCCAAACCAAAAAGCTAACTATCACAGAGAAACCTGGGGGGGGGGGGGGGGGCTAACTATTTCTCCATGTACATTCAACTTCCTCTCACAGCATGTTTGACAGAATAGAAGTAAGTCATGTCCATATATTCAAGAAAATATGTACCTATTATGAGAAATGAAAAGCAATAAATACACATGTTCATGTGTGTTCTAAAAATTACTACAGGGGATAGTTGTAAGAAAACTGTGTCATCCAGGAGCAAAAAGAACATCACATTTATGCAAACGTGTGTATATTTGTGGAGGGCTGAATAGTTAAAGTTGTCTGGCACACTTCCTCACCAACACTACCAATCACTGCTTCAGTTCCCAGCAGCACAGCAATCAAATCAACTCAAGAACGTCCAACTCCCCAAACCTCCCCAAATCACTGGGATCTTTATTTTTATAGCATCGCAGAGTTACATATGATCACAAGTAAAAATCTTAAACATTTCCTCGTGGCCAATGAGATGGCTCAACCTGTAGAGGTGGCTATCATATAAAGGCGCTCGCCACCAAGCCTGACGACCTCTGTTTGACACCAAGACTCACATGGTAGAAGGCAAAAACTGACTCCCACAATCTGTCCTCTGACCTCGACATGCACACACACACACATAAATAAGTGTAATTAGAAAAAAATAACTGTAATAGGGGCTGGAAAGGTGGCTCAGTAGTTCAAAGTCCATACTTATCTTAGAGAGACCTGAATTTAAGTCCCAGAAAACATCTCTGGCAGCCTGTAACTCCAGCCCCAGGGAAGCCGATGCCTCTGGCCTCCACCAGGAATCTGCACTACTGTGCCAAGACCCCCACACTGAACACATATACATAATTTAAAATGATAAAAAAAAAAAAAAGTCTTTTTAAAAAACATTTCTGGTTTGAATCCCACATTCCTTAAAAACTGACAGATTTGTTGCCCTAAATAATTACGAAGAGGTTATGGGAGGGGGTAGGGAATCTCAAAACTCCCAGCCTTGCTGAACAAAGACTGCACGTGTAAGTAGGCACAGAGGAAGAGACTCTGACAGCTGACAAGACCCTTTACCATCTGGCAGATTCTCTCCAGCCTCAATTCCCTCTAGAGCCTTGTCCATGGCAGTCCCCAGTGTGTGCCATGCCTCTGGGGTTTTTCTTCTGCTAGGATCCCCCTCAGTTCCCTTTCCTGAGTTAGGCTAACTCATGTTCAACCTTGCAATCTCAGCTCAGAAGTCATTCCTCTAGAAAATCTTCCTTCAACAGTCACCCAAAGCCAAGAAACAGAAGCTAGGTGAAAAGCGCCCACTCCCCTGTGCTGCTGCAAGGTGGCTCCAGGAAAAGGTCTTGTGCATCTCAAACACAAGAGTAAATAGACAATTCTGCTTCATCCCAGTGACGAAACTCTTGACATATGAGAGCATCTCATAAAAAAGGCCAATGGGGGAAATTAATGCTCCGGGTTATGAGGGAAAAATCACTTATCCCAAATGTGGTGGACTTGATATGTGTGTGTGCAACAAACTCAGAGACTTTTCTATTCAAAGTAATCCAAACAACAGCTCAGAGATGCTTCACGTGTTCATTAAAAAACAAGCCTATAGAAAGAACACACACAACAGGGTGTGGCACTCACATTTTCAATCAATGCCTTGGGCTTTGAAATTCAGAGCTCCCACCTATCAGCTCCAGAAAAACTGGTTCCTTGTAACTTCAACGACACCAGCACAGCTCTGAAATCATGGCCGCTAGATGTCCCTTCAAACAGTGTTAGGCCTGAATAGCTGTGTAACTTGAGTAAGCAATGGCTTCAAAGCTATGCTTTCTATTTTCCACAAAAATCAACAAGTAGAAAGGACAAAGTAGATGCATTTGTTTAGAAAATGGGAAATTTTCTTTTTTAGTATAAAAATTAAATCTAATAGTGCCCACACCCTGAATTTCCAACAGGACATCCTCTAGTGATAACCACTTTAACAATTACTTCTTTGCAGCGTTAAATTTCAATTTTTATTTACTTTATATGTATGGGTGCTTTGCCCGCATGTGTGTCTGTGCACCATGAATGCCTAACCCTCTTATAGCTTTTTCTTTTCTTTCTTTTTTTAAAAAATTCTATTGAGACTGCTGAACAGTGGTGACACACATCTTTCGTCCGAGCACTCGGGAGACAGAAGCAGACAGATCTCTGAGTTTGAGACCAGCCTGTTTTACAGAGTGAGTTTTAAGACAGCCAGGGCTATACAAAGAAATCTGGGAGGATAAGGGGGACAGGCTGCTGTTACTTAAATAGTTTTGTTACTGTAAGAAATGTTAGATATGTCAATTTTTTTTAAAGGGTCTTACTGGGTTCACAATTTCTGGAGGTTTCCATTCATGAATGATTATCTACTGCCCTATGTCTATGAGAGTGGAGAGATCTTGGTAGGAGCAAATGGCAGTGGGTGCCCACGTGCTGACTAAGAAGAGCTCAGCAGACGAGGACA
Organism: Acomys russatus; assembly: GCF_903995435.1. Taxonomy (NCBI): domain Eukaryota; kingdom Metazoa; phylum Chordata; class Mammalia; order Rodentia; family Muridae; genus Acomys; species Acomys russatus. The sequence continues at coordinate 14,007,705 of NC_067148.1, read as the reverse complement.
GGGTTTCACAATCCCCTTTGTGAGCACACCACCAACAATTCAAAACGCTCCACCAGCCCCCACCTCTCAAAAGTGTAGCCCTACTGAAGCAATGCCGCTCAGCAGTTAAAAGCATTGTCTATTCTTCCAGAGGACCTCAGTTCAATCCCAGCACCCACTAGGTGTCACAGAAACACCTTTAACTCCAGTTCCAGTGGCTCCAATGGCCTCTTCTGACCTCTGCAAGTGGTACACACACAAATATGGTGGCAAAACATCCATACACATAAAGACTTTAAAGTGTAGCCCTATACTTGACCCTCTAATACAGGTCATAGTACAGGTCTAATACAAATACAGGATACTACAGCAGAAATGGTCCTCACTCTGCCTGGTGATGTTACACTAAAGTTATTTCTTTCCTTCCTTTGACAGGGTCTCCTGTAGACCAGGCTGGCTTCAAACTCGCTACGTAACAATGGCTGGGCTTTAACTCCTGACCCTCAGGTGCCCACTTACAAGCTGCTAGGGTTATAAAGCATGCACCACCACATGCAGTTGATAATCTGTATTTTAACTGAAATATTTAGACCAACTAATACGCTGTCATATCAATCTATGACCTTGCTGTTTATTTTTTCTCTGCCCTGTCTATTCTTTTCATAACTTTGGCTAGTTAAACATCTACAGACACTGAAACTGTGTTTCTTTGAAACTGCTTAATTGCGCTAGAGCAGTTTACTACATGCACATTTATCTTATCACAATGTATCTTCAAGTTAAATTTTATCTCTTTACATACAACATAAGACCCTTAAGACTATGGATTTCCACTAGTGCTCTCTGTCCTTTGTATTATAGTTGTCCTAGATCCTATGTATACAGAATAGAGCCACAGTATGTTACAATTCAGTTGTAAAGCAATTATCTTCTAAAGAAATCAAAAAATAAAATATGCTTTTATCTTACTCATTTTAGATTTATTTATTTATTATTATGTATACAGTGCTGAAGAGGGCATCAGATCACATTATAGATGGTTGTGAGCCACCATGTGGTTGCTGGGAATTGAACTCGTGGACTCTGGAAGAGCAGTCAGTGCTCTTAACCACTGAGCCATCTCTCCAGCCCCTTTTATCTTACTCATCTGCCACTTCAGGTGCCCTTTATTCCTCTTTAAGGTTAGGTTCCATATGGTATCATTTCCTTCACCACAAAGAACCTAAAGGTATTATTTCCTATTAGACAATTTCCCACACATGAAAATGTGTGTTACCTTTAAAGGATATTTGGGATGTGTGTGGCATTACATACGAATTTACAGTTTTACCTACTATGCCATTCTGGTTTCTGTCTTATATTGGTTTTGTCAAGAAATCTGTCTGTCATCTTTCATTGCTCCTCAATAACACATTTTCTCACATGCTCTCAGTTATTTGATTACAACCTGCCTTAAATTACCTTCTGTACACTTTTTAATAGAATTTTTAAAATATTTATTTATTTATTTATTGTATGATATGATATTGTGCCTGCATGTACACCTGCAGGTCAGAAGAGGGCATCAGATCACATTATAGATGGTTGTGAGCCACCATGTAGCTGCTAGGAATTGAACTCAGGATCTCTGGAAGAGCAGGCAGTGCTCTCAGCCTCTGAACTATCTCTCCAGCTCCCACTTATTCTTCTTAGGATTAACTGAACTTCTTGAATCAATTAGTTCAGCTTTTATAAAGTTGAAAATTTTCACCTGTCTTTGTCTAAATTCTCTTTTCCTACCTTTCTTCTGGAAGTACAGCTGCACCCATGTTGCGTCTTCGTATTTAGTCTACTTTTTTGTAGGTTCTATTATTATGCCTTCAAATGTGCTGAGTTTTAAAAAATTAGTCTCCACAAAGATGACCTCTGAGGCCCGCACACATGCCCCTCACACACACCTCTCTCATATCCATTCTCTTTCTCTCCCACATGCACACACCACTAAACAAATCTTGCTTGTTTTGTTATTTCTTTGATTCTACCATCTCTTCATTGCAGTTCACATATGTCCTGCATTCAATAAATTACTTTATTAGATTCCAAAAACAGTAAAATGTTCTTGAGATTGTTGGGCTTTATTCTGACAGTTGATTACAAAATCAGTTTGATCTCCAGAGTTCCAGGACAGCTAGGGCTACAGAGACAGAGAAATTCTGTCTTGAAAAACAAAAAACAACAACAACAACCCCCCCCCCAAAAAAAAAAAACTGGAAAAAAAGAAAAGAAAAAGATAGCAGCTGGGCACAGTGGCACAGCACTCCAGGAGGCAGAGGCAGGTGGTTCTCTGTGAGTTTGAGGCCAGCCTGGTCTACAAAGCAAGTCCAAGACAGCCAGAATTACACAGAGAACCCCTATCTTGAGAAACCAAAAAGGAAAGGAAGAAAGAAGAAGAAAATAATCCTTTCTCTAGAATTTAACCCTACTATTAAGGCAGGGTCCTTCTAGAGGCTCTACTAAACACGTGGATGATCAAAATATCACTCTGTCTGGTCAGTGTCTAAACAACACCCAGCTTGGAAAATCGCTCAACTTAGAGGTCCCTCCAGTCATTCCTTGTCCAGCCTCATGGGAGTTCCTTCTCTTTAGCAAACACTGAAGGAGACTCTTCTAAAAATGGCATCTTTTTTATGCAACTCTCTTCTCCTGTGAAGCCTGGTCCAGAGCTTTACAGTTAACGCACCCTCCCCTCAAACCTCCTTCTATCTCATCAGTCTAATCAGGTACCGTGTCCTGGCACACCCTGCATACACTGTAGTCTCAAAGTGTCTTCCGGAAGACATCCAGAGTTCACCTTACCACACGCTGCACTCCTCTCAGGAATCATATTCCCACAGGCTGTTATGTAGTATCTAAAAACAGCCGACTCGTCACCCCTCGGATAACCAGTCTGTCCAAAGCTTTAAGAAACAGTACACAGCTCACCCAGCATGTGGACTAGCACAGCAGTCTCTCTGGCCACTGTCACCTAAGCATCACCTCACACTCAGTCTTTTAGAGTTTTCTTCCCCAGCATCCCCTTTAAACACTGCCCACTCGCCTACCTGAGCGTGTTCCACTTTTCTCTGCAATAAGCTGTCTTGTACACCTGCAAACATACAGCTGCTTCCTATCTTTTGTCCAGTTTTCTCCCTGTTTACTGGAGGAGAGACAATTTGACCATCATAGCCAGAAACAAAAATACCCTTATGTCCAAGTACTTCAAATTTGACTGACTTATGATTTATCATCCAAAGCTAAAAGCAAATCTTTCCCTTTAGGAACTGTCTTACTCGTAGTTTTCTAAGAATCAGGGACTATATAATAAAGAGCAAAACAAACAGCTGAATACAACCAACATTGAACGATTAACACTTACTAGGCATTAAACAACTCCTTTCCACCAATTACTTCATTTAACTGTCACAATAATACCTTAAATTAAGATATTACATCATGTCTTAGTTTTTGTCAACTTGACACAACCTAGCTAAGAACTGTTTCAATCTATGGGTGGTGGTATGTCCCCGACCCGCGGGTTCAGTTATCCGTGGAGTGGCGAGGAGGGTCGCGACCTGTGAATAAAGAATTAGGCGAAAGAGAGACACGAGCCCAGGGAAAACTTTGCTTATCGAGGGCCGTTTATTGTAAGGGGGTATCCAAATTTAAAGTGAGCTTCTGAAAGGGCGGGGGTGAGAAGGAATGCAGTGGAAGGTTACAAAATCTTCTGGGCCAGGCCCAAGGACAGCAGGTGTGGAGTGGGCAATTATACAGAAGTCTCGATACACTGAATGTTCTCTTTCTCAAGGTCAGGCTGGATCTTTGTGGTAGCCAGGCAGAATAATTATCTCAAGTATGCAGACAGCTGTGGCTTTCAGCCAGCAGGGCCTCTCAGCCACTGGGGCAGGTCAGGCAAGGTCCTATGGCTCCTGACAGTGGTACCCGAGATTAAACCCAGCATTTAGATGGCACAGATGGGAGGATCTCTGTTAGCGTAAGGCCAGCATAATCTACACAGCAAGTCCCAGGACAGAACTACATAAAGTAGTATTAAACCAAAAGACCAAAAACTCTGCTTCAATCAACTTGGCCTATGGGCACATCTATGCCCGTCTGTTACTGTCTTGATTGATGACAATGTGGGAGGGTCTAGCATCCCTAGGCAGATGGTCCTGAACTGAGAGGTAAGAGAGCTGAGAGGCAGCCAGAGAGATGATTCTCAGATCAAGGTACTTGCTCTGACATGAGTTGCTCCAACATGAGTTGGAGCTCTAGAACGCACATGATTAACAAAAAAAAAAAAAAAAAAAAAAGAGCAGACTCCCCAAAGCTGTCTGATGACCCTTACATGTGGGCACATGGAACCCCAACACAATTTTTAGTTGAAAACATTTTTCAAACAACATATTCTGATCATGCTTTCCCCTCCCCCACCTCCTCCCAGATCTTCCCTACCTACCCAAGGGGCACCATACCCTTTTTTGAAGGCCTCTTTCTCTTTTTTTAAAAAAAAGATTTACTTATGTTATGTCTGAGTTCTTTATCTGCTTGTACACCCACATGGCCAGAAGAGGGGCATCAGATTCCAGTAGAGATGATTATAAACCGCCTGTGGTTCCTGGGAATTGAACTCAGGACCTCTGGAAGAACAGACAGTGAGTGCTCTTAATCACCAGGCCATCTCTCCAGCTCCAAGCCCCCCCCCCCTGCCCCCTCTCTCTCTCTGTTTTTTCCAGACCGAGTTTCTCTTGTAGTCCTGGCTGTCCTGGACTCCTGTAGACCAGGCTGACCTCGAACTCACAGAGATCCATCTGCCTCTGCCTCCCCAAGTGCTGGAATTAAAGGCGTGTGCCACCACGCCCAGCTAAACCCTCTCTCTTTTTTAAGATGTTTGTTTTGTTTTTCAAGACAGGGTTTCTCTGTGTAGTCATGGCTGTCCTGGAACTTGTGTAGATCAGGCCAGCCTCGAACTCACAGAGATTCACCTGCCTCTGCCTCCCTGAATGCTGGGATTAAACTAAACTGGGTATAGTGGTGCACATCTTTAATCCCAGCACTCAGGAGAATTCCTAAATTTGAGGGCAGCCTAATCTACAGAGTTGAGCTCCAGGACAGCCAGGACTACACAGAGAAACACTGGGTGGGTAGGGGAGGGGGGCTCGGGATGAGGGACAGAAACAAAAACATACAATCATAGGACCAGCAAGACACCCACCATCACCACTCCGAAAAAACAAAAACAAAAACAAAAAACAAAGCAGACAACAATGAGACAAAAAGTCTACAAAATCCCACACTGAGTTCGTTTTGTGTTGGTTAAATACTCCCAGGCCCAGGGGTCTAATATACCCATGATATGTCCTGTGTCCTTGGGAGTCCATCATCTCTAGCTCTTACAGTCTTTCCATTTCTTCTTCCAAATATATCCCTGAGCCCTGAGAGGAGGGGGTTGGATAAAGACGTTCCACTTAGGACTGAGTGCCGCAAGTTCTCTCACTCTCTGCACACTCACTGTCCAGCTGTCCATCTCTGAGTTAGTTCCCATTTTTTGCAAGAAGCAGGTTCTTTGATGATGGCTGAGCAAGGTAGAGATCATTGGGAGTCATTTTTTGCTGTGTTTTTTAAGTGGAATATTACCTTTTGCTTTTCCCCCTTACCCAGTCTCAGGTTCTTGGCAACCCTAGCACTGTCCGTCATAAATCCCATCTCAAGGCGTGACCCTTAAATCCACTCAGAGTGGATGGTAACTCCACAGTGTTTGTACTGCATTTCTACTACTGCAGCAGACTGCCTCCCAGGCAGGTCACAGCTGTGGTCAGAGTTTAAAGGAGGCTGATGATTACCTTTGTCCTCTAGTAGTATACCAAGTACCATCTAGTACCATAAAGGCTAGTCAGTAAGAGTGAAGCTTCTGTTTGGACACCAGCTTGCCTTCTCTGTGTTGAATGAATTGTTTAAATGTTGGCTTCAGCAATAGGGCCTTACCATTAATTTGTGGAAAGCGACGTGAGATGTTTGGGGGCATACATGGGGCCCCTTTGGCTGACGACTCAAGCTAGATATAATCCATGCCTGGCATTAGAGCTTTCACTTGGTGACTTAAGATGCCAAGTTGAGGCATTGTCTCCCCATTATTTGGTGACTCTGCTTACATTTCATTCGTTCATTCATTCATGTATGTGTATGCACACACATATATGCATAAATGATGGAAGCTTCTATAGTAGCAGGTTCCATATGCCCCTCAAATGCGCTTAGTTGTTCCTCCCGTTCCCTCTCCTCCATCTTCCTCGTCATTCTCTCTCCAGTCTTCCCCCAACAATATACTCCATTCCCCTTCCTTGGACCATCCTCCTCCCCTCCCCTAGTCCTTTACTAGCTATCTGACCTCTGTGGTTATATGGGCTGAGGCATGCACACTAAAGTCTTAAAGCTAATATCCACATGTAAGAGAAAACACAATAGTTGTCTTTTTTTATCTGAGTTACATCACTCAGAATGTCTTTCCCCCTAGCTTCATCCATTTAATCTGCAAATAAACTTATATGTTTGTTTATTTATTGATTTTCCAAGATGGGACTTCTCTGTGTAACAGCCTTGGCTGTCTTAGAACTAGCTCTATAGACCATGTTGGATGTGAACTCAGAGATCCACCTGCCTCTGCCTCCTAAACACTAGATTTTTCTTGGGGGGGGGGGGGCGCGGACGTGGGGTTGAGAGACAGTTTCTTTGTGTAACCTTGGCTGTCCTGGACCAGACTGGCCTCAAATTCACAGCAACCCACTTGCATCTGCCTCCTAGAGTGTTGGGATTACAGGCTACGCCACCGTACCTGGCTCGGTGTATCTGATCTTATGTTGAAGTCTGTCTAGTCAGTGTTCTATTGCAGAAATGCCATGACCACAGCAACTCTTACTTAGAGAAAGCGTTTAAATAGGGCTTGCATACAGCTTCTGAGGTTTAGTCTATTGCTGTCATGGCAGGGAGCATGGCAGTCCACAGTTCAGAGTTGTACATCTGGACCCACAGGCAACAGAAAGATAAGGACACTGGGCCTGGCTTGAGCATTCAAAACCTCAAAGCCCACGCACAGTGACACTTCCTCCAACAAGGCCACATACCCTAATCCCTCTCAAGCAGCACCACTCCCTAAAGACCAAGCATTCAAATACATGAGCCTTTGGGGGGCCGGCCCTACTCAAACTACAAGGTCCTTGATCCATTTGGTGTTGACTTAGTGCAGGGTGTTATGTAAGAGTCTATTTTGGACTCGTCTACATGTGGCCATCCAATTTGATCAGTTTGAAGACGATGTCTTTTCTCCAGTGGGTATTTCCAGCTCCTTAATTAAAGAAAATAAAATAACAAAGAAAGAAATGTAACTACCTAAGCAAATAAGCAGTTTTCTTGGTTCCTGCCTCAGTTCCTGCCTGACTTCCCTAATGACGGATTGTACCCTGGAAGTGTAAACCAAAATTAATAAATTCTTTCCTCCCTGAGGATTTTTTTGGCAGAGGTGGGGATGGGGAGGAGGGAATCATTATCACAGCAACAGAAAAGAAACTAAGACACCCACTAACCTTTATTAAGCATCTATTATGAACAAAGACTACTGTAGGTGCTGATGATAGTGTACACAAATATAAACAATGTCCTTAGGAGTTTATATTCTATTACTTACTGCAAGATGTAAAAAATGTTTAAAGCTCATTTACCACCAAATGAGAATACAGGGTTTTGTTTGTTTGCTTTTGGTTTTTCGAGGCGGTCTCTCTGTGTAGCCTTGGCTGTCCTGGACTCACTTCGTAGACCCGGCTGGCCTCAAATTCACAGCGATCCACCTGCTTCTGCCTCCTGAGTGCACCACCATGCCCGGCTCAGATAATTATTAAGTACATAAATTTGACAAATAATGTAGGAAGGGTGTGTTCACAGTGTGACTCAGGGCACTTCTGCATTTTACTATAAGCATCAAAAAGAAATCCAGCGATGCCTTTAACACTTCCACACATTGTCTTAGTCAGATCACCTTGTCCAAGGCAAATGTGCTGCTCTGTGTGACTTGAGTAGGCATTCGGAACTTTCTGCATCCATAGAGCAGATACGCCTCTTCCTCCAGGTTTTAAGAATATGATTTTCATTTCTCTTTAAGCCCTCACACACATCTTCCTCAAATTCCAAAAAGAACTGTATCAACAATATTGTTCTCTCATCCAACCCTGTTTTTCTTCAGCAATCAGACAAGACTAGGTAAATTCAGGATGGTATGACCTTAAACAGTGGTCTATGTTCAAGAGAATTTGTCTAGTATGGTGCAAAATTCTTCAGCCTCAATCTGTCTTGAAAAGCAAAAGCAAACAAAAAAGAAAAAAGGAGGAGGAGGAGGCAAGAAAGCTTTGACAATTTAATCTCAGAGGCAACATCTCACATTTATGAAGATACAGTCTTCATAAGAATTGTCATCTGAGCCAGGTGTAGTGGCATGGGCCTTTAAATCCCAGCACCCAGGAGGCCAAGGCAGGTGGATCTCTGTGAATTCGAGGATAGCCTGATCTACAGAGTCTAGGACAGCCAGGGCTCTATGTAACAGAGAAATGCTATCTCAAAACAAAACAAAACAAAATGGAAGAATTGTCACCTGGTCCAACTCATAATCACGGGGAGGATAATGAAAAAGGGAAGCAAATACCAGGAAGTGAGAACAACTGAGAGCCAGTATAGGGTCAGGGGTGTGTCTGGAAGAAACTGAGTTCATGAAAAATTAGCACTTGATCCAAACATCTTTTAAAATGGGAAACTTAACAGTGACTAGACTGGGACAGAGGTGTATATTTGTGTTTGTGTGTACATGTCTAAGAGAGACAGAGAATGATTGATGATGAATAAATTGATTGATTAAAGTGATTAAATGAAATGAACCCATTTCAGTATTAAGTTCTAATCAGCTCAGTTTGATAGTTACTGGACAGCAAATGGAGAGAAACTACAAGCAAACATACAGACATAGCTAAAGAAAGTACTGAATGGAAGAAACTATAAGAAACAAAAACATTCTCCAGAGAACTAAAGAGAAAGTACAGATTTGCTGAGTTGCTGTGATAATTAAACAGGGGGAAAAAAAAAAAAAAAAAAGCCTGGTGTATTGCCCAACAGCAAACCCTGAATGCCAGTCTGCCAGGTAAGATGAACCCACCAGTGCAAGAGTCACATGAAGGTTATGGGTAACTGGTCACTTTTGGATTGGATTACAGGCCTGCTCCACAGGAGAGAATTCTTGTCTGGTACTTTATTTGTTTTTGTTTCTTGTTTTTTAGAGACAGGGTTTCTCTGTGTAACTGAGCCCTGGCTGTCCTGGACTCTCTTTGTAGACCACGCTGGCTTCGAACTCACAACAATCCACCTGCCTCTGCCTCCCAGGTGCTGGGATGAAAGGCATGTGCCACCGTCCAGCTTTTGTCTGGTACTTTAAACTTGGTCAAAATCTCCCTATGGCTCAGGGGGTTGTAAGCCATAACTGGGGAATCTCTACTGTTGTCTTGTTAAATGGACAAGCTATCAAACTGTCTTCTAAATATTTATGTTTTGACATACAGATTAGAGATGCCCTCAACCGTGTGCAGGCTTTCTCTGCAGTGTCAGGGCTAATGTAGAGACTTAGAACTAATCCAAGTGCTCAGAATAAGTGACTATTGGGTGTTCAGCCCTGAGATCTATATCAAGATGCACGGACGCACGCACGCATCCTGGAACATCCTAGAAGACAGGACATAAGAAGGGAAGCTGTGAAATGCTGTCTTCTGGACAGGCATGGCCATTGCTTTCCTGAACTCATTACAGCTATGGCTACCTAAACAAAAGCAGTCTACATTCCAGCAGGCACCACTAACTGGTCTTTTAAAAAAAAAAAAAAAAAAAAAAGGGAAGAGTGCGTGTTGGGGCTCTGTGAGGGGGAAAGGGGTAGGAGAAAGTAGCTGGGATGAATACAATGAGGATACATTGTCTACATGTATGAAATTGTCAAAGAATAAACAAAAGATATTCTACATATGCACATGCATGTGTATATATACAAATAAACAGAGAAAAGACAGATGTAAATAAAAATTATCAAGTAGAAATCATATTGGCTAGGTAGTCTGAAGGGCAAAGAAAAAAGAAGATAGACATAATCTCTTTAAGGTTGCTTATGAAGAGAAAGAAATGAAGTTAAAGCTTTAAAAAATCTAGAGTGGGGGGACGGTGGTGCACGCCTGTGAGCCCAGCAACCCTGAGGCAGAGGCAGGTGAGTTTGAGCCCAGTATGGCTTACAGAGTGAGTTCCAGGATAGCCAGGACTACACAGTGTAACCCTGTCTCAGAAAACAAAATCTACAATGATGAGCCCTTTTATTGTTTTGGATTATTTCTTTCTTTCTTTCTTTTTTTTTTTTTTTTTTTTTCCTCCCTGGTTTTTGAGACAGGGTCTCTCTGTGTTAGCCTTGGTTGTCCTGGACTCGCTTTGTAGACCATGCTGGCGGTCCACCTGCCTTTGCCCCCCAAGTGCTGGGATTAAAGGTGTGCACCACCACGCCCGGCCTGGCTTATTTCTTTTGACCTCCGGTCTATCTATACAGCCCTGACTGGTCTGTAATTGTAAACCAGATTTCCCCCCAACTTGCTGTAATCTTCCAACTTTAGCTTCTCAAGGGCTGGGATTTATAGATGTGAGCTACCCAACTTGACTTTTTAAAACTGGTGCTAGCTCCCTAGCTGCTATGAGGCCCAGGCTGGCTTTGAACTCATGAGCCTCCTGCTTTGGTCACAGAAGAGAGTACCAGGGTGGTGCCATCACACCTAGAATAACTAGCCCTTAATTCATCACTGTACAACAGGCATTAGCAACGTTTTTATCGCTAATTAAAACATAAAGCAAATAGTAAGAGGAAATGTTTTATGATGAAGTATAGACTTAGCCCTCTAGCACACACAGTTTCAGCCAAATATAATCAAAGCACATGCTACCCTAGTTCATGTACGCCAAGTCCACTTTCTGTGTTCTGTATTGCAAAGAATTAAAAATGAAATTTAAAACATACACTGTATTAATAAATCCATTAGCACTTAAAAAAAAAAAGCTTGTGTGTCAACATCAGTTTTTAAAGAACGATCATAAAGGAACAAAAGACAAAAAAATATGTGCAATTTCAACAAAACTTTTTGCTTTGCTTTGCTTTGCTTTGGTTTTCTGAAACAGAGTTTTTCTGTGTGTCCTGGAACTCTTGTAGACCACGCTGGCCTTGAATTTGGAGATCTGCCTGCCTCTGCCTTGAAAGCGCTGGGATTGAGGGCATGCACCACTACCGCCCAGCAATTTCAACAAAACTTAAATTTCATGCTTCAAAAGGCACTTTTAGAACGGGGCCGCCAATGTGCCCTGACACTGCGCATGTCAGCACCCACATCTTCAGCCTCAGTTCTTTCTCTCCTCTATGTTCTATGAGACCTTCTGCTTGCCTTCTGTGTCTAAAGAGGTAAGTTACAATCAGACCTTTGAGGGCTGCCTAAGTCCAACAGCATTCGTCCACTGAATATTCACTGAGCATCTATTAAAAATACAGAAATAAAGAAAAAGGTTTCTGCCATTGGAAAGCTTCTGTTTTAACAGTGAAAGTGAGATACATAAAGTTGGCAAATATGCCAGGTGCTAACACTCAGAGCAGAACAGGAAGGGACACGCATTCTACATGGGGTTGTCACTTTACATACATGTGACAGAAGGCATCTGACACGGTAACATCAAAAAGAACAGAAACCAAAATGAAGCAGAAGTAACTGCAGACTGATTCAGCTGAGAAATGATAAGCAAGCATCCTGAGAGTATGCGTGACCACCACGATTCCTGCAACCATCACAATCAACACATTTTAAGTTCTGAGACTGCAGAGATGGCTCAGTGCTTAACAGCACTGGCTGCTTTTCCAGTTTTCACTTTTTTCAAAAAATGTAGTGTGTATTTATCATACACAATATTTTACAAAGTATCTATACCCTGCATAATGCCTATAGAGAACTAATTAACATACTTATCTTTTAAAAATGGTTTATCTTGGGGGCTGGAGAGATGGCTCAGAGGTTAAGAGCAGAGGTCCTGCTCTTCCAAAGGTCCTGAGTTCAATTCCCGGCAACCACACGGTGGCTCACAACCATCTGTATCTAATGCCCTCTTCTGGCATGAAGGTATACATGCACACACAGCACTCGTGTACATAAAATAAATAAAATTTTTTAAAAAATGGTTTATCTTAATACAGCATCTGACCCTGACCAATTTTACCCTTCCTACCTCACCCACTGGTATGACTACAAACAAGCAATAGAATGCAGTGGTGAAAACACAGGCTCTGACATCAGACTGGATTTTTTTTTAAAAAAAAAATCATCCCAGGAGAAATGAGACAATCTAGGCTACATGATAGACCTGTCTCGAAAATAATATCCAAAAAGAGGATAAAGGGAGGAGAAGAAAAAGGAGAAAATAAATAAATAAAAGGGAAGCAATCCCCTGAGCTATTTAATACTGAACACAAGTTTCTGGCTGTGAGTGTGCACCTTCTACCTGCACTTACTGTCTCCTCCTTTGTAAGATGAAGGTGGTACAATGATCCTTTCTTCTGGAATTTTAGGTTTTTAAGATTTTGTTTGAGACAGGGTCTTACTACATTTGTAGCCTAGGCTAGCTTGGAAGTCATTGATCAGATCAGGCTGGCCTTGAAAAACTTACAGGCACTCCTCCTCTTCCTCCTCCTCCTCCTCCTACACACACAGACACAGACACAGACACAGACACAGACACACACACACACACACACACACACACACAGTGGCTGGGGAGACAGCTCAGTAGGTAAAGGCCTTTGCTGCACACAACGACCACCTGTTTGCTCCCTGCAACCCATACAGAGGTGGGAGAGAACAGATTCCAAAGTTGCCCTTTTTATTCCCACATGCACAGCATGCCATGCCTGACCCCACCCCCAGATACAGCTAGGAAATGGAGAGATGACTTAACAGATATGGGGCGTACTGGTCTTTCAGGACTAGAGTTCAGTTCCCAGCACCCAAATCAGGCAGCTTACCATCATCACCTACAAATCCAGTTCCAGGGGACCCAATGCCCTAAGGGCACCTACAAACATGCAATTGCACGCAAACAAGTAATAAAAATCTGTTTTAAATGAATGAAAATTAAAATTGTCTGCCATAACACACAAAAAGTGACTTGAAATATTAAGCTAAACGTATATCTCCCTGTCACCTCTTTCTTATATATTAAATATATATTCAGTTGTGATACTATATGAAAACACAATTTGAACAAAAACAAAAAGGTTGTTCTGTTAAGTTTATATCTCAAAAAGTAAAGCAGGGACTAAGGAGATGGCTTGTGGTTAAAGTGCATGATGTGCAAGCATGCGTATGGGAGGGCATCCCCAGAAACATACCAATGTACATACCAATAGAGCACGGCCACCTCCTGGAATTCCAGCCTCAGAAGGTGAAGACAAAATTCCTAGAGCAAGATGGCTAGCAAGACCAGCCATATTGGAGAGCTCCGGCTTTCACAAAGAAACCCTGCCATCCTCACAGAGTAAAGTGCAAGAGTGAGCGAGGATGCTTCCTGACAGCATGAGCGCGATAATAGAACGGGGGAGTTAAGGTAAATACAATTCATCCCAAACAAGCTCTAGGGCTGGAGAAATGGTTCAGCAGTAAAGGGCACTGACTGCTCTTCCAGAGGACCGGAGTTCAAAACCCAGCACCCACATGGCAGCTCATAAGTGTCTGTACCTCCAACATCTGACACTCTCACATAGACATACATGCAGGCAAAACACCAATGCACATAAAATAAAGGTAAATAATATTTTTAAATGTTTTGATTTAAAAAGGAACTATTCCTAGCCGGGCGTGGTGGTGCACGCCTTTAATCCCAGCACTCGGGAGGCAGAGGCAGGCGGATCACTGTGAGTTCCAGGCCAGTCTGCTGAGTCCAGGACAGCCAAGCCTACACAGAGAAACCCTGTCTCAAAAAACTAAAAGAAATGTCCTCTCTGCCCTCCACACATGCATACCTCTACATGTGTATCAACACAAACATACACCTGGACACAAATACATGCCAATTGCATTTAATTTTGTATACAGTATATCGTATATCTTCAGTTCCAAAAAGCCAGGACACAGAGAAACCCTATCCCAAAATAATTATTAAATTAAAATTCATAAAATACCTACGAATGCCAATGCTATAACTGGATCTGTAATGCTGCCCAAAGGCACATGGGTGACTACATGTATACACACACAGAGAAATAGATGTTATTTTAAAACTTAAGGGGAGGGGGACAGAGAGATGGCTCAGCAGTTAAGAGCACTGGCTGCTCATCCAGAGGTCCTGAGTTTAATTCCCCACAACCACATGGTGGCTCACAGCCATCTATAATGTGATCAGATGCCCTCTTCTGTCTGATGCTCTCTTCTATCATGTGGTTATATATCAAATAGTGCCTCTATATACACAACTAAATCTTTTTAAAAATTAAAAAGCAAACTCTTAAAAGGCTAGCAAGGTGGTTCAGTGGGTAAATGTGACTGCTACCAAGCTTGACAACCTGAGCATGTTCCCTAGGACCCACACAGTGCAAGGAGAGAAATAACTAGGCAAGTTGTCCTCTGACCTTCACACATACGCTGAGGCAAGCATACACTCATGTAAAAATGCATGCATACACACAAATACATTTAGTATTTTTAAATCCTCTAAAATTCAAAACTTATTTGAAACATTTCATGTTGTGTATGTACACTCTGATGTAATAGGCAGGTTCTGAACAGCAATCAAGTTTCATGAGTCTTAAGCAAAGTACAGACTGCCCTGGAAGTTTAAGTCATAGCTGAGACCTGAAGAACTGACAGGGATGAGCTGGTGGGTTGAGGGAAGTGGTTCTGGCAAGGAGAGTACAAAGGGCTACAGGCAGAAGAGAGCACCCAATAAACCAAAACACAGCCAATACAATCATACCACAGAAAGAGAGAGTGTGCCCTTTCCTTTTATTCCAGTGACAAAGCCCTAGGAACTCTTAAATTCAAGTATCATTTCAAAGAAATTTCTCCTGACTCTCAAGACAGGAATCTCTTCTGGATACACACTCAAGCACTTCTGAAGTATACTGACCTCATCCTGGCCTGTAAAATCCTTGAAGAAAAAGATATCTTATATGTTGTAGAAGTTTTGGCTTCTTTAAAAACTCTATCTTATGTAAACATGTTTTTGTTTTAATCCCAGGTGTGGGATATGGTGGCTGCTCCTGTTTGTCCACAGCTGGTAACAACCTCTTGAGAGGGTGAGTGACCTTTGTCAGCAGGAAACTACCTCCTGCAAGGGCATAGTTTTTACCATTTGGAAAATATCCTTGGGTGGATTCTGAGAGGGTATAAATACAAGACCACAGAGAGAGGGGGGAAGGAGGGCTTCCAGAAGATCACTTGGAGGAGATCAGAGGAAGACAAGGCCACTGCTGCAGGCTGAATATCTTGACAACAGAGATGGCTATTGTCCCAAAGAACCCAAAGACCCTAAACAGCAGGAAATAGTCAAAGAGAAATACTTCCTTTCTCCCCACTAACCTTCTTTCTCTCTTACCTGGTGTTGTGGTACTGGAAGGGATGGGGGTGGAGAAAGGAAAAAGAGATATAAGAAACCAAAATAAAAATAGATTTTAGAAGTATGTCTATACTGCTGTCGCTTTAGCATATTATTTAAAGATCATGCCACAGAAAAGAAAAATGTACAGTTCTCACTTTCTATAAAAATGCTTACCATGCAGTCTATATCTGAGCCTCCTGAACCAGATGCCTTTTCCTTTACTTCAGTTCCCAGGTATAGTGGGCCATGCCTGTACGTCTAGCACTTGGGAAGCAGAGGCAAGAGAATCAGGAATTCAAGGTTAACCTTAGCTACACGGCAAGCTGTGTAGCCAGCCATGATCATGTGCATTTATTTATTTAACGTCTATGGTTGTTTTCTTGCCACAAACAGCAGAAGTAGTCATAAAAACTATGGATGAATTACAATTTCAAAATATTTACTATCACATTCTTTCCAGCAAAGGTTTGCTTTTTGTCTTTAACAGTTTTCTTATTACCTTAGTAATTTGCAAGTGGCAGGAAAATATCATTTTCTAGAACAAGAATGTATACTTAATATAATTTTCTATTTACATGGAAACGCCTATTATGTTCACTGTAGAATCGTCATAGAAATCACAACTATACTTCCTGGCAGTTTATGCAAATATACATTCATTTGTTTTTTGGTTTTCGAGACAGTTTCTCTGTGTAACCTTGGCTGTCCAAGACTCCTTCTGCAGACCAGGCTGGCCTTGAACTCAGAGATCTGTCTACTTCTGCCTCCCTGAATGTTGGGGTTACAGGCATGCACTACTGTGACTGGCACTTTTTTTTTTAAGTGTAACAAAATTTCACTTAAATGTAAAATTTGACCTTGGGGTCACATAAAGTTGCACACCCACACCCACCAACAAAACAATGTATCTTCTGTTCAGCTCAGGGAATGATGCTGCCCACAACAGACTAGTCCTTCTTTCTTAGTCAATTAACAATCAAGAAAATGCCCCAGATACACTGAGAGGCCAACATGACCCAGGCAGTCCTTCAATTCAGACCCCCTTCTCAGGGAATTCTAGGCTGTCTCAAGTGGGTAGCTAAAACTAACAAGAACACCTGCCTTTTACTATTTGTGATTAAGCTACCAATAAAACTGCATGCTCTCAACTAAGGAAGAAGAAATGTCACTTTATATTTTTCTCTGAGACTCATGTAGCACAAGCTGGCCTTGACTGAACCTAGTTATGTCACCTACACTGATCTCAAACCCTTGGATCTTCCCTTCCTTGGCCTTCATGAGAACAGGGGCTATCAGCATGTATTATGATGCCCAGATAGCAAGGTGATTTTTATAGGGCTGGGACGAGAGCCCTGGTGTCAAAATGCTTGCTTTGCAACAAGGATCAACCCATGTAAGACTGCTGGGTATGGAGAGCACTATAACCCTTGCACCTGGAAAGTAGAGAAAGGTTACACTGGCCAGCCAAACAGCTTTCCAGATGTTGAGTTCCAGGCCAGTGAGTGATGGACCCCACTGGCCCCACCCCAGGTCAAAAAACAAAAAAAAGGTGGCAGTGGACACCTGGGGTTGTCCTCTAGACACTCACACACGCACACACCCATTCACACACGCACACACAGAAATCACTAACAAAACTTATAGTATTCCCTCTTTATCTAGATATTGGAAACTACAGGGTATTTGGTTAACCCTCAATAAACTGTATTTTCATTTTCATTTCATATTTTGTTTGTTTGACAGGGTAAACTCAGGCTGTGTCATGGCTAATGCTCTCCATTCGCATTGAGGTCTATAGTGAAAAAGAGCAACAGGTATGGCAGAAAGAGTTTTTAAAATACTGTAGTTGCCAAGAGCGGTGGCACACACTTGGAATCCCAGCACTCAGGGAAGCAAAAGCAAGTGGATTTCTGAGTTTGAGGCCAGCCTGGTCTACTGGACAGCCAAGACTACACAAGAGAAACCCTTGTTGGGGGGCCAAAACAAAACAAAACCAACCAACAAACAAAAACCTGTAGTTTGCTGAGGAAAAGCGCTTAATGAAGTTTAAACTTGCAGCTAAGGAGCACTGAGATAGAAGCTGTGCGTGTTAAAGAGAAACTCCCTGCTCTAAGCTGAAGAGGAAGGATGCCAGAGGGAGGCAGACTTCAGCAAGCCCTCTCACGAGTATTAGATACAATGAATCAAATTTCCAAACACAGCCTTGCAGAAGAGCATTGCCTGCCCAGTGCACTCTCTTCCCCTAGCTCTTCCCACAAACTCCTGCCCCCACACACACCCCTCGCCCTGCCCCCACAATTGTCCCACCCCTCACCCTCCAGGCAAGTGGGTGAGTAACAGGATGAGGATCCGTTGCTAACTATACTGCATCCTTCTAGGCATAGGACTTGGATCTGGGATGGGCACACAGCCTGCCATAGTCCTTCCCTGGAAGTAGTTAGTTACAAGTGTGTCTGCCTCACAGGACTCACAGATGGAAACACTAGTCTACAAATGTCTGCAACCCTCTCTGGAGAAAAAAAAAAGTTCCTGGGTTAGAAAATAAGCTCCTTGAGAAGGGAGACTTTGCCTTACTTTATCGTTTGTTTCCTAGACAACAAAAGTGGGATCTTTCATGCTGTTACTTTTAACAGGAACTCAGAAAATACTTGTGAATTTAAAGAGTAGTTCAGAATGAAGCGAACAGACACATGACTCATTCAGTAAAAGTATCCTAGAAAGCATTTTTGTTCTTGTCACCAGATCTACCCACTCTTATTCAGTCTCCAATCCTACTATCATACTGCTGAGTTTAAAGGCTGGACTGACATCCACAACCACAGATCTGGAAAACTACCACCTTAACCAGGGACAAAGAGTCAAACAAATCATAAGGTAATATACTTTAACACTGCTCCGTTTTTTGGCCCAATAAAGCTCTCAAGGTTCAAGATTTCAAAGACTAACTAGGGAAGGGCGCAGGGCACAGCAACACGCACTTGAGGCCCCTTCCCTTGAGAGGTACAAGGGTCCTACCTAGGTCAAGGCCAGCCTGAGCTTCAGAGCTAGGCACACCACCCACCCTGCCCTCTCCAGAACAAACAAAGGGCACTGTTCAGCTGGTTTGGTTTTTGGGTGTTTTCCCCCCTTCAGAAGGATGGTTTAAGGAAATACTTTCACAATGACATGCCTAAAAATTCCATCTAAAACAATATAAGGAAAATTTTTCCTTAGTTATGTTCCATCTTTGCCAAAATACCTCCAAAAATAATCTTTTTAATTCAAATTTAATTCAGTTAACAGAATAGCTTCCAGGAAAAACAAACTAGAGAATTTAAGAGGAAAATGTCTTTTGCTTTAACCCCACAAACAGGCACAAGCAGCAAACAACTTCTCCTCCTCCTTTTTCTTTCTTTCTTTTTTTTTTTTTTTTTTTTTTTTTTTTTTTTTGGGTTTTTCGAGACAGTGTTTCTCTGTGTAGCCTTGGCCATCCTGGACTCACTTTGTAGACCAGGCTGGCCTCAACCTCACAGCGATCCACCTGCCTCTGCCTCCCGAGTGCTGGGATTAAAGGCGTGCGCCACCAGGCCCGGCTTCCTCCTTTTTCTTTTTGTTTTTTGAGACAGGGTTTCTCTGTCTTGGAACTCACTCTGTAGACCAGGCTAGCCTCAAACTCACAGAGACTCACCTGCCTCTGCTGGGACTAACGGTGTGCACCACCACACCAGCTACCGTTGCTTTATTTACTAACTTTAGTTTCTTTTTTTCATTCTTCTTTTTAAAGGCAGTCCCTCTGTGTAGCCCCAGATGTCCTGGAACTTAGTCAGTCTGGCCTTGAACTCCATCTGCCTTTGCCTCCCAGGTGCCAGGATCAAAGGTGGACAACCACAACTTTATTTTTCAAGGCTGTTCTGAAATTCCCACAGCAGAGTCTGTTTACCAAAGACAGGCACAGACTTAAAAGGCTGAAAAATATTTTTATCTAACATTCCCAAGTTTACCAACTTTTCCGATCATTCTGCCCTGATTTATCACTATACTTAACTTTTATACTTCAACAAGAAATTGAGACTCAAGAAGGAATTCTAGAATGCCCTGTTTTTATGTTCTCCCCCCATGCCATGGGGTTTCTCTGTGCAGCCTTGGCTGTCCTGAACTCACTTTGTCTTGAATTCACAGCGATCCACCTGCTTCTGCCTCCCAGTGCTGGGATTAAAGGTATACGCCACCACACCTGGCTTATTTTTGTGTTCTTTAATAGGAGCATAATGGACGAATTCTATCATTGTAATACTCTAAGGTTTTGAAATGGTCCTCAAAATAAGGTGTAAATTGAGCTAGGCATGGTGGCACATGCCTTTAATCACAGCTCTTGGGAGGCAGATGTAGGATCTCCGTGAGTTCAAGGCTAACCTAATCTACATAGCAAATTCTAAGGTAGCCAAGGCTATATATATAAGACTTGTAAAAAAACAAACAATATGTGTGTACACACATCAGAAGACAAGTTGAAGGAGGTAGTTCTCTCTTTCCACCACATGGATCCCTGTTGGCATAATGTTCATGCAGACTATGTACAGTTTACCCTTATTAATGCTGATTTCTCTACCCCACTATCTGCATCAATCTGGACATTGCATTGTGATGTTTATTCTAAGTAGCTCCTATTTCAAGTTTGTGTAAACATGTTACCATTTGTTCTCTGTGTTGCCAATAAAACAAGCTAGCCAAATGCTGGGCAAAAACAGAGTAGGACATCCTGATCCAGTGAGGGGAGGAGAAAGAGAAAAAGGAGGGGATGGAACCAAGAGGAGAAGACCGGGAAACATCAGGAGAAATGAGCCAGGCCTAGGAGATGATTTAAAAACAAGTACAAAGTAGGAAATCAGAATGCGAGAAAACTATACTAGCATGGAGGTTTAGGACGGAGTAATTATTGCCCAGCATTGTGCTATAGGCTAATTAAATAGATCCTGGTCTGTGTGGGTATTTGGGCATAAAGTTGGAGTAACTGCTAATTCCACTAAAATAATAATTAAATATTAATAATCCTTCAACAGATCCCAGAGGTTGAACTCAGATCAACAGACTTAACAGCAACTGCCTTTACTCACTGAGCCATCTCTCCAGTCTTGTATAATACTGAATTCTTACTGCTCAGTTCTCTGGTCCTAAGTATTTTCATTTATGAAATGAGAGCCTAATTTAGAAGTATACATCCAATTATATTATCCTTTTCCCTTCTTGTTCTTTGCTGATACAGAAAACTTCAGAATCTACTGTCCAATATATCACTTTCAAAACAGCTTCTCTATGTTGTTATTTTTACTATGTGTATGCATTTGTATGTGAAAATATATGCCATGTGTGTGCAAGTTCCTGAGGAGGCCAAAGGATGTCATCGAACCCTATGGAAACCTTTGAAGCTGGAGTTGCAAGCTCTTGTGAGGCGCCTGCTATGGGTGCTAACTAAACTGGGGTCACCTAGGAAGAACTGGAAGTGATTTTCACCACTGAGCTACCACTCCAGCCAATCAAAAGTGTTTTGTAAAATAAATCCTCATGAAGAAAGAGAATTACTACTCATCAATCAATCAACCCCCCCACCCCCACAGCCGCCCAAACAGGGTTTCTCAGTGTAGCTCTGGCTTTCCTGGAACTCACTCAGGATAGTCTCAAACTCAGATATCCACCTGTCTCTGCCTCCTGAGTGCTGGGAATAAAGGTGGCCACCACCGCCCAGCTCCACTAATCTCTTTGAGTACACTGTCTGAAGGTATGTCTCTGTATATTCAATTGTTACTTTTGTACCTGGGTTGAGAGTTATGACCGTTAACCTGTCACATATTTTTTAAATATCTGTTCCTTCCTCACTTGCCTAAGGCAATCTAGACTGATTGACTTCAATAAGGAGCTGGTGGCCAACGACTGGGCAGGAAGGGGAGAAAGTGGAACTTTCAGACAGAAACTCTGAGAGAAAAAAATCAGAGGCCAGAGATTTGCCAGCAGGACACAGGGGTGAACAGCAGCAGAGAGGTAAAGAACTAGCCGTGTGGCTGGTGGAGGGCTGGAGAGGCCTAGTTAAGTTGGAAAAGCTCGCTGAGGGTCTGTCTATCTAAGCCTTTAAACATTAGTAAGCCAACATGTCATTATTTTTACCACTGGCAGGTCCTAAAAAGTCCTGCTATACTTTAATAGACAAAAGTTTGGGGATTGTTTTGTTTTGTTTTCTGTGTAGCCTTGACTGTCCTGGACTCACTTTGTAGACCAGGCTGGCCTTGAACTCACAGCGATCCACCTGCCTCTGCCTCCCTAGTGCTAGTATTACAGGTGTGTGCCACCATGCCCGGCTGACAAAACTTTTTGAGAAATGGCGTTTCTTACATGTACTTATAATAGATGAGGTTTCACGTAGCTTAGCTCTGCACAGTGATGTAGATAGTATGCGGATGAGATTTAGGTCAAGCTGACATGAGCTAGAATCATTTCAGAAGGCTGACTCTCCATAAAAACTGCCTGTAGGCAGCCTGTAGACCATTTTCTACATTAGTGACTGATGCTGCCATCCAGCCCAATGTAGGTGGGGCTGCCCTGCGCAGGTGATCCTGGGATGTTCAACAAAACAGACTGAGCAAGGCAGTAAGCAGCTGTCCCCTACATGGCTCCTGCCTCCAGGTTCTGGCCATGACTTCCTTCAATGAGGGACTGTGACCATAGCAGAATAAAACTAAAAAGATAAACTACAGAAACTAGGCAAATACTCAAGAGCCTAAACAATACACTCTAGAATAACCAACAAGTTATTAAGGAAACCAGGAAAATTAAAAATCCCTACAATTGAATGAAAATACAAGTACATCTTAATCACAATGCTTGGGATATAGCTAATACAATTCCAAGAGGAAAGTTTATTACTATGAGCCCTTACATTGAAAATCCAAAAGAGCTTAAACAAATAACCTAATGATGTACCTCTAGGTTTAATTTAAAAAAAAAAAAATTTATATATAAGCCAAACTTTAAACCAGTATGTAGAAAAAAAAAAAAGAAAAGGAAAAAAAAAATCAAGGTCATGCTGGGAATTAATGAAATGGAGACTAAAAGAAGACATAGAATCAGGGCTGGAAAGATGGCTCAGCCATTAAGAACACTGGCTGTTCTGCTCTTTCAGAAGACCAGAGCTCACTTCCCAGCACCCACATGACAGCCCGCAACTGACAGGAACTCCACCAAAGGATCTAGCACCTTCCCACAAACATGCAGGCAGAACATCAATGCACATAAACACAACTCTTTAAAAATGTTAAAGAATACATGCAATTGACCAGAGTTGGTCCTTTGACAAATAAATTTTACAATCACCAGCCAATCTACCTGAAAGAAAAAGACACTAATAAATTAAGATGATAAAATGACAAAAAAAAAAAAAACCTGTAAGACTTTAATATAAGACCTGAAGCTCCAAACCAAAGGATTTTAAATCAGCACACCACAGAGATATGTGTGCATCCTTATTTCTTGCTACAATGTTCAAGATAGCTAAGAAGTATCAGTGTAGATAACCATCTCCAGATGAATAGATAAAGAAAATGTGGTAGATATGCAATGTGGAATTCCATCCAGCTAAAAGGAAAAATAAAATTATGACATTCAGAAAATAGACTGACTTGGAGAAAAAGATGTTAAGCAAAATAAGCCAGATTTAGAAAGAAAAACACCTCTTTTTGTTTGTTTGTTTTTTGGTTTTCCAGACAGGGTTTCTCTGTGTAGCGCTGGCTGTCCAAGACTCAAACTCACAGCGATCTGCCTGCCTCTGCTTCCCAAGTGCTGGGATTAAAGGGGTGCACCACTAGATCCAGCATTTTTTTTTAAAGATGTATTTATTTATTGCTTATATAGTATTCTGTCTGCATGTAGACCAGAAGAGGGCACCAGATCGCATTATAGATGGTTGTGAGCCACCATGTGGTTGGTGGGAATTGAACTCACGACCTCTGGAAGAACAACTAGTGCTCTTAACCTCTATGCCATCTCTCCAGTCCTCTCATTTCTATAACATATGCATACAAATATGTGTATATAGATGCAAAATAAGTTCTAGAAACAGTGGTATAGAAAAATCAAATGTGAGATTACTCTCCACACATTATATACAAACACGCACTCTGCTATGAGTTATTGTGCCCATATACCTCAATTATAATGCAAGGGCTAATTCCAAAGCTTTGAAAGTGCTATCAAGCTATTTAGGAGAAGTAAGATATACAAATTAAATGTTAGGAGATTAAATCATAGTCATATCAGTTGCTAGTCTACTTTTATCACAAGAATATACATCTTAAGTACAGCAGATAGATAAGACTTTGTAGAAAGACAAGGTCTTCAAAAACCCCAGAGACATGCAAAATATGGCATTTAGAATTTTTTTTAATTACTGTAAAGATTCATTGACAATGAGACAGCTTAACTCCTGGCAACACCCAGCCTACCTCATAAATGATGATGAGCATCAAAGAACCTCCTTATGGAGAGGGCTTCAAATGGGGCAAACTAGGCACTGGGCAAAAGGTCCTCCTTTATACTACAGACAGAATTCTGCCTAAAAATAGGGCAAGCTTGGATGCAGGCAGAGTTGACGGCCAAACTCTGCCAAAACAGGGTAAGCAAGTCCTCAATAGTTCCTGCCTCAAAAATATGTCTGTCAGATATATTGGGCACGAAGGCTGAAGAAGATGCCCCAGCGTTATAGAGAGTTTTGGGTGACTATTCTGGTAGAAAACTGTCTCTGTCATCTTTTCATTTGGAAAGACACTAACCTGCACTCCCAGCATAAGCAGATAATCAAGTTTACTCCTCAAGTTTCTGAGGGAGTTGAAGGCCAGTAAGCTTAGTTTTACAATGGAGCTTAATTGTTTAGGGGTTAAGATGTTTTTAGGTCTAGATAGGTGTTCTAAGTTGATAATGACAATATGTGATGGAGACTGATTTACATTCAGAAATTTAGAGGCACCAGGATAGGAAAGATGTCTTCTTCAAGGCTGTCAAATACAAATAGCCAAAACATTAAGAATGTTGCTGGAAATTGAACTCACAACCTCTGGAAGAACTAGTGCTCTTAACCTCTAAGCCATCTCTCCAGTCCCCTCATTTCAATTACATATACATACAAATATGTGTATACATGTTGGACATGGCAACATAAAGGGGACTATGAGAAAGGAGAAAGAGCCCTAAAGAGTTGGTGGAAAGGAACAAGAGGATAATAAAGCTGAGCATGGTAATGTACAGCTGCTATCCCAGCACTTGGGAAGCAGAGACAACTAGTAAGTTCAAGGCTAACCTAGTCCACTTGAGACCCTGTCTTAACAGAAGTGGAGAGTGGACTGGAAATGCAGCTTGGCTACTAGGAGGCAGAGACAGAAGCTAAGGCATTCAAGGCCATCCTTAACTACATAGTGAGTTTATGGCCAGAAAAGGCTGAAACCCTGTCTCCAAAATGGGGTGGGGGCTGCTTACTGGGAAATATGCAAATAGGCAAACTATCTGGGAGAGAGGAATAGGGGTAGGCAAGGAGGGAGAATTAAGAACAAAATATGGGGCCAAGCATAGTGGCACACACTTTTAATCACTGCACTCAGGAGGCAGAGGCCAGCCTGGTCTACAACGTGAGTCTAGGACAGCGAGGGCTACACAGAGACCCTGTCTCGAAAACAAACAAACAAAAATTGGTCCCTTTCTATGTGAGTTTAAAGTAATACATTTTGGGGAGGGGTAATGAAGTTTTTTTAGAACCCTGGCCTCCAAAGAGCTAACACTGTAATTGTGCAGTTTAACTTGCTTATCAAGTGTCTCCCTCTCTCTGATTTTTCTCATCCACCCCTTTTCTTTCTTTACAGTTACATGTTGTTAAAGTTTATAAATAGTAAAGAATACAACAAACGTATACTGCTGTTTGATTTCCAGATCATCTCATAGAAATACAGTTGACTATTGCTTTTCATAATTCTGGGACGATTCTGTATTTGTACCAACATGGCTGCCACATAAGTTTATTACAGACTAAAGATGATGGTGAACATTTACACAATTTTCAGGTTTTTTGTTCGTTTGTTTTTCTTTTTTCTTTCGTTTTTCAAGGCAGGGTTCCTCTGCATACCCATGGCTATCCTGGATGAACTCAGTTTGTAGACCAGTCTTGCCTTGAACTCACAGAGATCCAACTTCCTCTGCCTCTCTGACTGCTGGGACCACAGGTGTGCACAACCCGCCCAGCTCTTTTGTTGTTGTTAATTACAAAGAAATAAAAGTTCAGTAACTTTAATGCAGAAGAGTATTAGTGGGCTGGGAGCGCAGCTCAATTGACAAAAAAGCCTAGCACTCGTGAAAGCCTGAGTTTGATCCCATCAATGCATAAACCATGAGTGGCAGGACACACCTGTAATTACAGTATCCAAGGGGGGTGGAGAGACAGCTCAGAGATTAAGAGCACTGACTGCTCTTCCAGAGGTCCTGAGTTCAGTTCCCAGCAACCACATGGTGGCTCACAACCATCTATAATGTGATCTGATGCCCTCTTCTGGCCTGCAGGTGTACATGCAGGTAGAACACTGAATACTAAAATACATAAATAAATACAAGATACAAAGAGAATTCTCAGGAAAGTTCCAGGATAGTAGCTATGTCATAGACTAAACAGCCACAGGCCAGTTCATAATCTAAGGAGGAAAGGGTAGTGTGGTGTGAATAAGAGTAGCCCCACAGGCTCATGTATCAGGAAGTGGCACTATTTGAGAAGGGTTAGAAGGTGTGGCCTTGCAGGAGTCGGTGTGGCCTTGTTGGAGGAAGTGTATCATTAGAGGTGGACTTTGAGGCTTCAAAAGCCCATGTCAGGCCCAGTCTCTCTCAGTCAGTTTCTGTCTGTCATTCTGTCTGCCTCTCTCTATATGATTCTGTGTCTCTGTGTCTGTCTGTCTCCCCCCTTGCAGATCAGGATGTAGATACTTCTCCAGCACTGTATCTGCCCACTGTGATGCTCCTTGCCATGATGATAATGAACTAAGGTCTAAAACTGTAACCAAGGCCCCTATGAAATGCTTCCTTTGATAAGAACTGCCTTGGTCATGGGGTCTCTCCAGAGCAACAGAACAGTGATAGTGACAAGACAGGTGGAAACCTGGTGTATTTTAAAATATTAAAAAAATTTTCATTTTTAAAGGTTTCAGAATAAATTCATGTTAAGTAAGTACACAGAAAACAAAGACAACAAACAAAGCACATTTCATCTCCAGGCACATAAAAAGTTATCAAGGAAGAAAAGATACTTATAGCACACCTCAAGGTTCTGATACAAACAGTTACATTAATACTAAGTAACCACTGGCAAGCCTGCATTTTCTGTAGAATTAGATAATGATACATAAAACTTTGTGGGGAAATCTTCTTAAAGCATCAATAAATAAGCACTAAAAAAACCCCAAGGAGAGGAAATGAGAGTAGATTTGATCAAAACACATTATATGCATGTATGAATATTCAACATTTAAAAAAAACCCTAAGGGTTGAAAATTATTATTTCTAGGGGCCACAGGAGTGAGAATAAATAGAGGTATGATCTGGTTACAAGTATACTACTATTTGTAATTTTTAATTATTTACAGGTACTCTGATTTAAAAGGTTAATTTTTTTTTTTCCCAGACAGGGTTTCTCTGTGCAGCCTTGGTTGTCCTGGAGCTCACTCTGTAGACCAAGTTAGCTTCAAACTCATAGAGATTCACCTGCCTCTGCCTCCCTGAGTGCTGGGATTACAGGCATGGCTTAACTTCCATGCCTAGCTCAAAAGGTTGATTTTTAAGTGTAGCATTAAAACAAGCATGCTGCCAAGTGGTGGTGGTATATGCCTGTAATCCCAGCACTCAGGAGGCAGAAGCAGGTGGACCTGTATGTTCGAGAACAGCCTGGTCTACAGAGTGAGTTTCAGGACAACCAGGGCTACACAGAGAGACCCTGTGGGGGAAAGGGGGAACCACAAACATGCTATTTTTTCTCCAAGTATTTTAAAGACAGAAGTTGCTGCCTTTCTCAACTTCCTTCCCTTCTATTGCTGTTATCTGTCATCTTGAACCACACCCATACCCATTTCCCCTCCTTAGTAAATAAAAGAGGAGTTGTTAATGGTTTGAGACTTCCAGACTCTATGCAGTAGGGCCCATCACCTGTCCATTTTCCATGGCCATTTTCCCTTGACCTGCATGCATTTTTCCTGTTAATACTTTTACTAAACCAAAAAAAACATGAATTTTTCTTCGTCCTATAAATGGATCCAAGCACAATGCTTTGTTCAACTTGCTTCCTTCCACTGACATCAGAAACATTTATAGCAGTTAGTATTCACCGCTAACCCGACAGATCTAAAATCACCTAGGAGACAAGCTGAGGCAGTGTCTGGAGTGAGTTAACTGCGATGGGAACTACCCTAATTGTGAGTCAGAGAATTCCATGGGTTGGGGTCGTGGACCGAATAAAGGTAACAGCCAATGACACTAGCACTCATCTCTGTCTTTCTTTAAAGCAGGCCCTATGTGGCCACTTGCTTCGCACACGTGCGCTGTCATTTCTCCACCATAATGAACTACACATGCCCTCACACTGTAAGACAGAGCACACCCACCTTAGGTTGCTTTTGACAGGTGTTTTGTCTCAGCAGCCAGTGACTAATTCGAGGAAGTGACCTGTGTGTTAAGGTGAGGGTCCCCCTATGACACACCTGACCTTTTAACTGGTCTGAAGCAGGAATAGGAAAGAGTTTAGAATCTTGGGCTACAACACTTTCAAATTCTGTAAGCAGAGATCCCAGTAAGTCATTCTGATGGGAGCTTGGAAGAGATGGGAGCTTGGCTAAGCAGGGACAATGAAGGCCTGGCTCATGAGGCGCACAGGAGAATAAGGACTCTTAGGATTTGGGCTAGAGTCCATTCAGGTAAAATATGGGAAAGAACCTACATTCTGTCTATGTCCTAAGACTGAGTAGTACTAAATTCAAAAGTAGTGAACTACTGTATTTGGCAGAGGAAATTTCAAGGCAGGAATAGAATTCAGGTTATGTCACAATCACTACTCACTACTCTCATTCAGGGCTATAGTGAAAAAGAGCAACAGGTATGATAGAAAGATGAGAAAACATGCAATTTAGCAAGGAAATAGTATAACTATGAAAGTACAGACAAGGCAGTTTTGAAAGCAGTTGTCTTGCTAAAGAGGTTAGCCCTCATTAAAGAGAAAGTTGATGCTAAACACATGGACTATCAGGAAAGGGGACCCCCCCCCCCCATGGCAAGACCTCTGGAAGTTCCATCTCATTAAATTCACTTGAGTGCCTAAACTAAGAATGCCACTGAAGCTGGGCCTGGTGGCGCACACCTTTAATCCCAGCACCCGGGAGGCAGAGGCAGGCGGATTGCTATGAGTTCAAGGCCAGTCTCGTCTACAAAGTGAGCCCAGGACAGCCAAGGCTACACAGAGAAACCCTGTCTTGGACAAAATAAATAAAATTAAATTAAAATTAAAATATTTATTATGTATTCAGTGCTCTGCTTGCACACCTGCACACCAAAAAAGGGCATTAGATCACATTACAGATGGTTGTGAGCCACCATGTGGTTGCTGAGAATTGAACTCAAGACCTTTGGAAGAGCAGACAGTGCTCTTAACCTCTGAGCCATCTCTCCAGCCCCGAATTATTCACTCTTTTTGTTTTTGTCTTTTTTCTTTGTTTTTCTTTTTTTCTTTTTTAAGATTTATTATGTCTAGGTCTTGGAATATACCCAGAAGATGCTCCAGCACACAACAAGGACATTTGCTCAACCACGTTCATAGCTGCCTTATTAATAATGGCCAGAACATGGAAACAGCCTAAGTGTCCCTCAGTAGAAGAATGGATAAAGAAACTGTGGTCCATTTACACTATGGAATACTACTCAGCTATTAAAAACAAGGAATTCCCAAAATTTGTGGACAAATGGATTGAACTCAAAATTATTATAACGAGTGAGTTCACCCAGAAGCAGAAAGAGTCAAATGGTATATACTCACTTATATCGAGACACTAGCCCAAGGGGCATGTCCCATGAAAGTCTTCACTTACCAGGAAAGTGGGTCAGAGGGGAGGACATCCTATTGGGACTCTAGGTGAGAGAAGCATGGGAGAATGGAGGAAATAGAAGGATCCAGAGGGTCCTAGAAACCTACAAGATGAATATTATGATGCGCAGATCTAGGTCCAGGGGTCCTGCTCAAACTATGGCACCAACCAAGGACAATATAGGCAGTAAACTTCAAACCCCTACCCAAATCTAGCCGATGGTCATGACATTCTCCACCACTGAGTGGAGAGTGGGGTCTGACTTTCATGCAAATTCTGGTGCCCCATTTTTGACCATGTCCCCTCGATGGGGAGGCCTGGTGGCACTCAGAGGAAGGATAGCAGGCTACCAAGAAGAGACTTGATACCCTATGAGCATATAAAGGGGGAGGAGGTCCCCCTCAGTCACAGTCATAGGAGAGGTGAGTAAGGGGAAAATGGGAGGGAGGGAGAAATGGGAGGATACAAGGGATGGGCTAACAATTGAGATGTAATATGAATAAATTAATAAAAAAAGATTTATTATATCTAACAATGTTGTGTCTGCATGTACAACTACACACCAGTAGGCACCAGATCTCATTACGGATGGTTGTGAGCCACCATATGGTTGCTGGGAATTGAACTCAGGAAGAATTGAACTCTGGAAGAGCAGCCAGTGCTCTTAACCTCTGAGCCATCTCTCCAGCTCCCCCCCCCCCTTTTTTTGTTTTTCAAGACAGGGTTTCTCTGTGTAGCCTTGGCTGTCCTGGACTCCCTTTGTAGACCAGGCTGGCCTCGAACTCACAGCAATCCGCCTGCCTCTGCCTCCTGAGTGCTGGGATTAAAGACATGCGCCACCACAGTCCAGCGAATTATTCACTTTTCTTTTTTTTAAGATTTATTTATTTATTACATACACAATATTCTGCCTGTAGGTGTGCCTACAGGCCAGAAGAGGGCATCAGTTCACATTATAAGATGGTTGTGAGCCACATGGTTGCTGGGAATTGAACTCATGACCTCTGGAAGAGCAGACAGTGCTCTTAACCACTGCGCCATCTCTCCAGCCCCAAATTATTCACTCTTATAACAAGAGCAGTAACAGGGGCCAGAGAGATGGTTCAGCAGTTAAGAGCACTACTGTCTGCTCTTCCAGAGGTCCTGAGTTCAATTCCCAGCAACCACATGATACCTCACAACCATCTATAATGTGATCTGATGCCCTCTTCTGGCTGGCAGGTTTACATGCAGATTGTACTCATATACACAAAATAAATAAATAAATCTTAAAAACTAAATAAATAAAAGCAATCATAGTATATGCTATGTCCTGCTCCTCTTGCTCGATTAATTTGAATCTCTGGAGCACTGTGGGGGTTGGATTTTTTTTTTTTTAACCTGTTGTTTGTAAAGGGTTTTAGTTTACTTGTTTTTATATCTTTGTACTGCATAGTAACAAGGAGTAGTTCAATCAAATATGCAGACCTGAAATTAAATGAAAATTATACTGGCCAAAATGTAGAACTAGGATGTTTTACAATACTTTCTCCCCAACTGTAAAAAATATATCACAAGCTGGGTACAGAGGTGTAAGCCTATAATCCCAGCATTTGGGAGGTAGGGGCAGGTGGATCTTTGTGAGTTTGAGGCCAGCCTGGTCTACAAAGCGAGTCCAGGACAGTCAAGGCTACAGAGAAACCCTATCTCACAAGCCAAAAGGAGTCTTTTGTTTTGTTTTTTGTTTTTTTGTTTTGTTTTGTTTTTTGTTTTTTGAAGACAGGTTTCTGTGTAGCCTTAGCTGTTCTAGACTCGATTTGTAGACCTAGCTAGCCTCGAACTGCCTGCCTCTTCCTCCCAAGTGCTGGGATTAAAGGCATGCACCACCACCACGCCTAGCTCAAAATGAGTCTTTTGAAGGTGTGAAAACAGCAACTGTCTTCCAAATGTTAGAGAAATGCTGAATTTTCAGAATTCTACTTCAGAAGGTACTAGGAAACAGACATCACTCTTGCCCTACTTTCTGAGTCTGCCTACAACTTCTAAGAAGTCCATCTATTGGGGCTAGCAGAAGGCTCCACTCAGTTCCAGGCACCCACACCAGGCTGCTCATGGCCATGCGCAGCTCCTGCTCCAGGGATCCAACATCCTCTTCTGGCCTCCACAGGCATATAATCTACCTCGGGTGCTTTGCATAATCTAAGATGTATGTTTTTAAGGAAGTGCATCTTTTGTTGGTTTTCTTGGCACTCTCCCACCTAATAGTTAAAGTTCACACAATAGAAGACATGCAATGTTCAAGAACACATCTTGCTATCAACACATCAGCCACACCACAAAAGTCACAAAAATACTAAATTGATGCTTGGGTTTTTGTTTGTTTGTTTTTGTCCTATGTTCTTGAAGGTTCTGCAACTACTCTTTAAATATAGAGCATAGTAACATCACTAGGAGGGACTTTTAGGGCCTAAAATTAGACCTGGAAACTGTTTAAAAAAAACAAAAACAAAAACAAAAACAAAAACAAAAACAAAAACAAAAAAAACAAGCACCCTGGGGGTGTTTTCAAATTATCAGCCAATTCTCTGTTCACCAAATGGAAATTTAACAACCCAATTCTGATTCTAACTACCCTGAGTTTGCACAGACGGGGTCCCACAGTTTCTTTTCCTATCACTGTAGCAAAAAATACCTGACAGAACAAAATAAGGGAAGTTAAAGTTGTTCTAGCTCCCAGTGTCAGAGGTATCAATCCATTGTAGCAAGGAGGACAAGACAGAGCACACAATTCCATATCATGGCAGCCAGCAAGCAGAGAAAATGGAATACAGGAAGGGGTCAGAGTAAGACATACACAAAGATACAACTCAAGGCAACCTCTTCCTCCAGCTAGATCGCTCTTACAAAACAGCACCACAGCTAGGAGCATGTCACATTCATACAACAAGGGCTTGACCCCCAGATGCTAGCTGCAAGTCCCGGGCCACCTAAACTTCTCATCAACCAGCTGCAGACCACAGGTTCCCATAAACACTTCTAAGGTTTGCAAATATTCTAGAGTGGTTAACAGAACTAAAAAAAAAAAAAAATTTACTTACACATATTAACAATTTATTATAAAGGACACAAATAGACACAGCCAGATGACAGAGACTCCTAGGACAAGATATGCAGGTGGCTATAGCTATTAATAATGTACAGCTGATACTAAACAACACAGGTCTAAACTGCTCAGGTCCACTTAAGTAAAGATTTTGGTGGAGACTCTGCAACAGTTTGAAAAAGCTCATAGAACCACTGCATGGCCTAAAAATACCACAATAGTTAAAATGTTGGTTTTTATCACAGATGCCTAAAATATGTGTATCCTCTGTTTTACTGTTGTCTACAAGTGATAGTCTGTTTTATCACTACTATAAAATATACACAAACCTATTATAGAAAGTGAACAGTTGTCAGGCCCTACCCATGCAAACAGGCATGGCTCTAGTCTCGAGAGCAGTGTAGGTAACAGTGAGTGTGCAGGGTTAAACCATAACCACATACACTCAGCCGTGCCATTACTGCACTCCCACCTTCTGTTGCTATGGCAGTGAACTGAAGTTTTCAGAACACAGAGTGACGTGGTCACCTCCACTTTGGTGAGCTCTTCATCTCTCTGGTTCACTGCCTTTGACAGTAAAAAGCTATCTACATTCTTATATATAAAATATGTAACAAGCCGGGTGTGGCGGTGCACGCCTTTAATCCCAGCACTCGGGAGGCAGAGGCAGGCAGAATGCTGTGAGTTCGAGGCCAGCCTGGTCTACAAAGCAAGCCTAGGACAGCCAAGACTACACAGAAACCCTGTCTCAAAAAAACAAAAACAAAACAAACAAAAAAGAGCCGGGCGTGGTGGCGCACGCCTTTAGTCCCAGCACTCAAGAGGCAGAGGCAGGCGTATCGCTGTGAGTTCGAGGCCAGCCTGGTCTACAAAGTGAGTCCAGGACAGTCAAGACTACATAGAGAAACACTGTCTCGAAAAACAAAACAAACAAACAAAAAAAAAGTAATAAGCTGTAAGTTAATTTGAATGTTTTTATTTCTAGTAAGCCTTCCAATACTGCAGGCTGTTTTTAGTAGTTAAGTTTAGGAAAAGTGAGTGGTCACACACCTTTAATCCCAGCACTCGGGAGGCAGAGGCAGGCAGATCTCTGTGAGTTTAAGGCCAGCCTGGTCTAGAAAGTGAATCTAGGACAGCCAAGGCTACACAGAGAAACCATGTCTCAAAAAGCCAAAACAAACTGAGTATGAAATGGTAGATATATCAAGCCGAATGTGATCATTTTACGACGTAGTTATGTTAAAAAACAAATGGTATCTAATGAGGATAAACAACTATTAGTCAAAAGAGGGCTGGAGAGACGGCTCAGTGATTAAGAGCACTGACTGCTCTTCCAGAGGACCCGGGATCAATGTCTGTAACTCCTGCTCCAGGGATAGGAGACCCTCACACTGACATATATGCAGTCAAAACACCAATGCTTACAAAATAAAATTATTTTTAAAAATTAAAGAACGTCAGGCTTGGTGGCACATGCCTTTAATCTCAGCACTCAGGAGGCAGAGAAAAGTGGATCACTGTGAATTCAAGGCAGCCTGGTCTACAAAGCAAGTTCAGGACAGCCAAGGCTACACAGAGAAACCCTGTAAAGAATCCCATACAAGCATGGACTCTATCACCAATTGAGACTCTTCACTTCTCCATATCCCGTGACTCGTAAGTGAGTAAACACAGGTATTAAACTCAGTGTCTACTCAAAGCTTATTCGAACTGTTCTGATGCTGCCTCTTCACTTTTAATCTAAATAAGATAAAATCAAGTATTTTTAAAAAAGGCGAGGGGAGGAAAGCACACCAAAAAACTTCACAATTAACCCTATTGCCTAGTTACTTTCTGAAAGTGCACCTTACCCAGACAAGCCACTTTGCTGTGAACACGGCAGGTACTCAAGTCAGGCATTTAACAGCTGCCACTGAGGAGTGTGTGGTGACTCTGTCACAGTCAAGAGGAAGGCATTCTGCATCAGAGAGAATGGTCTCAAGCCCAGAGAAACAATCAGCCAGATAAGAGATCCCAAGACCTCCAACTTCGGGACTCTACAACTGTAATGCTAGGGCTCTGGCCCAGGTGGGTCACTGTGCACTCACTAAGACACCTAGAAGCTGGCAGCTGAAGATGAAGGCAGGCACTGGGGGCCTGTGAGAGTTACTCAACTGCATAAAGAAAGAAGCACCTGTCTCTACAGGAAGAACTTTTACATTTCACCAAGCCTGCAAACTACTGATAATCTCCCTTTAATCAAAAAGGGGGGTCTGGTAACTACAATATCTCTTTCTAGATTTGGTCCTCTAACACTGAATGATTTAATCATAGTGGTCTGTGCTAGAAAAATCTGAAAATGAAAGCATTTCCATCTGTATGGATGTAACTAGAGTGAAAAAAGAGTATATTCCAAAAAGACGCCATCAGACACTTACACTTTAGTAAGACTGAAACACCTAGTGACAACCAGTATCCCTTACTTGTAAGCTAAAGAGTAACTGCCGCCTCCTTCACATCTGACTATTTACACTAACCAAGCTCTCCTCACAGTGTGTTGAGATCTGTTATCAGACTGAGGGGTCCTGGCTCCTGCATACCGTCCACTTAGGCAGCTCATCTTCCATACACCACATGCACTGTCCTGGCTCCACAAAGTCAAAGGCAAGTGCAGAAATCGTGTTCAGCAGATATAACAACTACGTACATGTAATTTCGGTGTGCAATCTACTTCCCAGAGGGTCTTATATATTAGAAGACTTTGCTTGATATAATTTGAAGACATGTTCTTAGTGGAGTGCAAGCAGAGCCAGATTTCACCTGTCACCACTTGTCCTTAACCTATCTAAAGGCCAATGTGAAATTAAAACAAGGCCTTGTATGAAAACCACTTGCCCATAATTGCAAATGAGGGAATGCTCTTAACAATGTTTTCTGGCTGAACATAGTGGTGCACTCCTTTAATCCCAGACTTGGGAGGCAGAGGCAGGTGGATCTCTGAGTTCAAGGCCAGCCTGGTCTACAAAGCAGAGTTCAGGTCATCCAGGACTATACAGAGAAACCCTGTCTCAAAAAAAAAAAAAAGTTTTTTGGTGCAGGCCTTTAATCCCAGCACTCAGGAGGCAGAGGCAGTAGGATCACTGTGAGTTTGAGGCCAGAGTGGTCTACAACGCAAGTCCAAGACAACCAGGGCTACACAGAGAAACCCTGTCTCGAAAAACCAGTAAGTACTTTGTAGCCAGATAAAGTAGTCCATGCTTTTGATTGCAGCACTAGGGAGGCAGAGGCAGCTGGGGAGGCCAGCTGATCTACAAAGTGAGTTCCAGACCAGGAGACCCTGTTTCAAAAAACATCCTAAAGCAATTTGTAGTCCCAAAAGATTTGACACTGTTCTCTGGTTTTAATTAGAAAACACTAGCAATCTTTTTTCTGGGCAATCCTCCTTAAAGCGGCATTGTCTAAAACCCTTCCCAGGGGTGAGGAGATGGCTCTCAGGACCCACACGATGGAAGGAGAGGCCCAACTCCTCCAGAGAGTGCTCTGACATCCATTTGCAGGCCATGGACACACACACACTGGAGACATGAAATGTAGTAACTTGTAAACCTTTCATAAAACAAACGTAAGAAGGGTTCACATTACTCTGCATTTACTAAATCACATCATCATCGTACTGACTTGGCTAGGAAACAAGACTGTTTCCTGAAAACCTCAATTAACTGCCTGTCAGGTTTTAGCTAAAATTCTCCAGATAGGAAAACAAAACAAAACAAAGGTATGTATTGGCACTATTAATTCATAACTGAAGACTACTTATCCTTTTTTTCACAACAGCGCTGTCAGTAGCCATATAAGAAATGCTATCCCTCTCCACTTCCTACAATTTCAAATTCTCCTTTAAATAACTTCCTGAATTAATTCCCTTGGAACCCAACATCTCCGTTAAGGATCTTCCCAAAGAAAACTGTCAGGTACACACAAGAGGAAGAGGGGGCCAGGTGTGATGGGCATGCCTTTAATTCCAGCACTAGGGAGGCAGAGGCAGGCAGAAAAACCAAGGCCAGCCTGGTCTACACAGACAGTTTCAAGCCAGCCAAGGCTAGTGAGACTCTGTTTCGGGGAGGAAAAGTAAAAAAGCAAACAAACGATAAAGTCAGAGAGAAATAAAACCAATATCTCAGAAATACACACAGCCCCTCAGGCTAGCTATCTACCATTTACGTATATGGGCGAACGCATGTGTGCATAGGTATATACTTATGCACACACCCCAAAGCAATCTTGCTTAACTTCTCCCGTCTTGCTATTCATTAAGTCTTACGAAATGCAAAAAACCGCTCCCAGCCTCACTACTCTTCAATGATCCAAATCCGCCTTGGCTGATGCATTCCGTCCTCTAGATCAGAAACTGTTTTTGTGGAACAGAAACACTGAGCAGCCCATATGTGCTATTTGCAAGCATTAACTGCGTCACTAAAACAAAAGTGACAGACTAGCCCTAGCCTCACCCTCGAGCGAGCATGAGCAGTAGCGACGCAAGGCCAGACCCCCGGGTTTATGATTTCCACAATTGGGCCCAGGCCCAAGGTTAGCGGCTGCACCTCTACCGCGAGGACCGGCGCGGGCACGACACCGGGGTGGCGGATCGCACGCCCCGCCCTGCCTCGCCCCGCAGTCCCCACTCGGCGACGCGGGACCCCTGCCCTTCCACCTACCTGCTTTGCACACCGGGGCGCTGGGGCTCCTCTTCTCCGCCGAGGGCCGGCCCTGCTCTGGGGACCTCCTCCGGTGGCGGACGCGGGCGGGGGGTGGGGCGGCACTCACCTCGCCCGGCCACAGGTGGGTGGGCGACGAGCTGGGGGACGACACGGTGCCCAGCAGGGGCGGCGGCGGCTGCGGTCGCGGAGGACTGCTTCGGGCCGCAGGCGTCGTGCCGCGCGTGGGGCTGGTACCGCGGGTGGACGTCACGGACGCGCCCGTCTGCGTGGCCACCGTGGGGCTGGTGCGCGCCGCCACGCTCCCGCCACCTCGCGTGGGGCTGGTGCTGCGCGAGGCGGTGCGCGGGATGCCGCCGCCGCCGCCACCCGAGGGGCCTGAGGCGCCTCCGCAGCCGCCGTTGTTGCCGCCGCCGCCGCCGCCGCCGCCCCGCGTGGGGCTGCCATGTTGCTGCTGCTGCTTCAGCTGGAACGGCACGGTCGCCCTCATGGGCTGCAGGCGGCTCCCGGGGCCCCCGGCCGGGCAGACCGCGCCACCCGCGAGGGCGCCGGCGGGCGTGGGAGACCCATTGCGCCTCACCCGCTGGGACATGGTTCCCCCCCGCCCCGAAGACGGCGGCGCGCGGACGCCCGGGGGCTGCCGGGCGGCGGGGACCGGGTGCTCGGGGCCCGAGGGAAGGCCGGGGCCGGCGGGTGACGGAGCCTGACTTCGGGGAACGGGGGACACGCGCGGACAGCGGCGGGCAAGCAGCGACGAGGTGGTGCAGCAGCCGCCGCTGCCGCGCCTCATCAACAATAGTGTCGCCTGCGTTGTCCCCGCCCCCCGCCGCCGCTCATTGGTGCAGCGTCAGCGCGCTCGAGCCGCTCGGCCTCGCCGATTGGCTGCGTGCAGCTCGGCTCCCGAGGCTGCGTCTGCTCTTTAAAGAGAAAGAGGCCCGCCCCCGAGGGGGTCTAGCGGCGGAGGAAGCCGGCCGTGGCGGGAGGGGCAGCTGGGGAGGGGAGGGGACGCTTGTGCGGGGGTTGCGCGGGTGCGTGCGTGTGTGTGTATACACGTGCGTGTACGCGTAGGCGCGTGGCCGGGCACGCGCGTCCCTGTGTCCCGCTGGAGGGAATCACTTGGGACTCAAGGCTGGAATATGTCCAGGCGGACGGACTGTGCGGGACCACGGTGTCCCTGGGGACCGTCTGAAAAGGAGCCTTTCCTCTCCTCTAACTCATCAACAGTGGTAGCTGTCTGTGAGTTAACACGTACGCACATCTCTTTGGGGAGTCCCCTCACCCCTACAATCTTTTTGTTCTGTCATAATTCAATCTACCTATGGGCAGGGCTCGAAAACAAAAAATAATAATCTTACGGTATTTTTCCTTTTTTTTTTTTTTTTTTCCTACACAAAGATCTCAATCTCACAGCAGTTACATTTGCAGGTTAGAAAGCAAGTTTAGATGGTATCGTGAGGTTCAGTTATCAAATGGTGTTGCTTCTCCCCTTCTATATAGATCTCAAGTAATCAAGAATTTAATCTTCCCCAGCATTGGGGAGGCAGAGGCAGGCGGATCTATGTGAGTTTGAAGCCTGGTCTATAAAGCAAGTCCAAGACAGCCAAGGCTACACAGAGAAACCCTGTCTCAAAAAACCAAAACCCAACCCTCCCCTTACGCTCCCCCCCACCCCAAATTAACCTTCACATCTCTTTGGAAATGGCACTCTTATTTTAACATGACACTATTATTTTAACATGACACTCTTCTTGTGAGTTTCCAAGTGCTTGCATTAGGAACGTGAGGCACCATACGGAACTTCAGCGTTACTTTTATCTTATCTTATTGAGACGGTCCCAGTGTGTAGTCCTTCATGGCCGGGAACTCACTATGCAGGCTATACTTCACAGTTCCTTTATACCTTAGAACAATGGCTATTAGCTTGCAAGTTTATAAAATAGTGAAGCCTCTGTTCGCTCCTTTCTTTTTGAGACCGAACTGGGTACATGTATTACATTTATGCATTTGGTGTGTGTATAAGCACATGCATGCGTGTGGTGGTCAGAGGACAACCTGTTCTTCCATGTCTGTCCAGGAGATCAGTCTTATGTGATCAGGCTGAGCCATTTCATTGCCCCACCATCCATAGTTTAGTCTCCATAGTTTTCATAAGGTGTCTGAAAGGCAATATACAAAAAAAAATAAAAAATCAACCTTTAGGGCTGGAGAGATGGCTCAGAAGTTAAGAGCACTGGCTGTTCTTCCAGAGGGTCTGAGTTCAATTCCCAGCAACCACATGGTGGCTCACAACCACCTAGAATATAATCTGATGCCCTCTTCCGGCATGCAGGTGTACATGCAAATAGAGCACTCATACATAAAATCAATAAACCCCTTTTTAAAAAATTGACCTTTAATCCCTGTAATTGGGAGACAGAAGCAGGCGATCTCTGAGAATTCAAGGGCAGCCTGGTCTAAAATTGAGTTCCAGGACAGCCAGAGCTACCCAGAAAAGCCGTGCCTCACAGAAAGGACATACAGGTTGCACGCACAGGTACTTGATCCCTTTGCTGCTTTAATAGATGTACATTCTGAGAATATCTCCCTAGCCCTAACCCTAAGCAATTCCATCTCCTACATACAGTTCTGACTATTAACCAGCAATTGATGAGAATGTTCTGGGCAGGAAATCCACAATGCTCCTTCTCTTCTCTTTTTCTTGTTTTTTTTTTTTAAGTAGGGGGGAGTGGGCCCAGGGAGTGCCTGGGTTTCAAGACAGGGTTTCTCTGTGTAGCCTTGGCTGACCTGGACTTGCTTTGTAGACCAGGCTGGCCCTCGAACTCACAAAAATCCACCTGCCTCTGCCTCCCGAGTGCAGGGATTACAAGCGTGTGTGAACCAACTTGCTTGACTTCAGTTCTCCTTTTCGAGTTTTCATTCATTCATTCATTCATCATTGTACCATGATATGTGTGTACTCTTCAGCTAGGTGTGAGGGACACTGTCTGTTATTAAGTCTTTCAGACTTACACCAGTATAAATGACCAATGACTTCCTTTAGGGGTATATTCTAGTGTCATAGGCTCTCTGATAATATTTTGTACAGTACTGACCTAAAGCGAAAGCCCAGAAACTCAGTTCTTTAAAGCTAAAGAACTGAGTTTGTTGTTGTTGTTGTTGTTGTTGTTTTGTTTTTGTTTTGGGGTAGAGTGGAATATAGCTCAGGCTAGCCTGAAATTCCCCAAGATGGCCTTGGACTCCTGAGGCCTCCTCTTCTCAATATTAAGACTTCCTCCATCTTCTCAATATTAAGGATACAGGCCTGTGCCACCAGTTTGTGCAATTTGTGCAGTGCTGGGACTCCAAACCGAATAACACTGGTAGGTATTCTCCACCGAGGAAATGACCCAGTTCAAGCCAATGTAAAGTATAAAGGCAGGTTTATCGGGAGCCGCTCTTGGTGGAGTCACCAGGGGAGTCACCATGCAGACAACTGAGGCAGAGAAGTGGGGGAGTGGGGAAGAAAGATTTAGGGATCGAAGCCAGGTGCAGTGGCGCACACCAAGTCCAGGACAGCTACACAGAGAAACCATGTCTCAAAAAACAAAGCAAGCCAGGAAGTGCTGGCGCATGCCTTTCATCCCAGCCCTTGGAAGGTAGAGACAGGCAGAACACTGTGCGTTCAACACCAGCCTGGTCTGTACAGTGAGTCCAGAACAGTCAGGGCTACACAGAAAAACCCTGTCTCGAAAAACCAAAACCAAAAAAAACAAAACAAACAAAAAAAGATTGAGAGTTCAAAGAGAGAGGAGAGAGA
Organism: Acomys russatus; assembly: GCF_903995435.1. Classification (NCBI taxonomy): domain Eukaryota; kingdom Metazoa; phylum Chordata; class Mammalia; order Rodentia; family Muridae; genus Acomys; species Acomys russatus. The sequence continues at coordinate 13,966,338 of NC_067148.1, read as the reverse complement.
AAAGGAAGTAAAATGTCTGGGTTACATAGTGATAAGCCCCTAGGCTGGAAAGTTCAGGGAGGGATGCTGGAAGAACCTGGCAGCCAGGTCAGCTTTGGTATGTTAAATAGGCACCTCCTACTTGTCCTGGGTCTGAGTCCCAACAGATACCTCCTTTGTTCATATTTTTTTCCAGCTGTCTTTTTTACTGGATCACAAATCCAGCAGATCCAAGAAATACCATCCTTGTATCTCAATTAACAAACCCCCATAATTCATCAACCTAGAGCTAAATTTTCAACAGACAGCCAGCATCCATCATTGTTGAGGATAATTGTAGTTTTTTGTAAATAAAAGCTATGAAATCATCAGAAAATCTTAGCAATCAAAATATAAATTGTTAGAACTGGACAGTTGGGTACCTTGGAATGCTTCTGGTTTTAAGGTTGAATGGAAATGAATAAAAGCATCATTTACTCTCGTCCTTGACTTCATTGTCTGCTGTTGAAGAATCAAAGAAAACAATCCATTAAGGTGTTTGCTGTACCCGTCTTAGTGTTGTGGCGTCTCTCAAAAGAGTTTGTCCCTGTTTGTCAAGGATCAGGAAAGTAGGCAGCCCCCTCTGCTTGAACCCCACTCCTCTCGGAAGCTGATTCCACTTTTACACGTTCTCCCAAGGTTGATATGTAACGCATGAAATTATAAGCAAGGAGCAACATATTAGAATGTCTGTCTGAAAGCCAAGCAGTGGTGGCGCACACCTTTAATCCCAGCACTCAGGAGGCAGAGGCAGGTGCATCTGAGTTCAAGGCCAGCCTGGTCTACAAAGTGAGTCCAGGACAGTGAAGGATACACAGAGAAACCCTATCTTGGAAAACAAAAAACAAAAACAAAACAAAAAGCCCTGACAGTTTGTGCACTCTAATCTTGAACTTGGGAAAGTATTTCAGGAGCTCTGCTTTTCCAAGCACCCATTTCTTCAAATTTCCTCCTCCCAACCAGAATTAATCCCCTCTACCTACAGGAATTGTTCGTGTGCTTTCTTTTGTTTTGTTTTGAGACAGAATACCTCTATTTTGTAGCTCTGACTGTCCAAGAACACAGTATGTAAACCAGGCTGGCCTCGAACTCACAGAGATCCTCTTGCCTCCCCCCCCCCCCACCCAGTGCTGGGATTAAAGGTGTGCACCACCACTCCCGGCTTGTTATCATGGTTTTGGAAACCCAAACTTGAGCTGAGTGATGCGTATAAGCCTGCAATCCCAGAGATGGGGAGGCAAAGGCAGACAGAGTGAAACAACACACGCCTAGAGTTGGGGCTGAGGTTGGATAGCTCAGTGGCATAGTGCTTTCCCAGCATGTTCAGACACCAGGTCCCATTCCCAGCACCACAAAACAAACAGAAAAACCCACACAAGACCACCTAACACCACTGGACAGTTTCTGTTTCTCTTCAGAGGAGGCACCCAGAACTGGGACTCACCATACCTCTCAAGGCCTTCCTCTGCCTCAGTCTCTTCCGGCCCTCCAGACATTCTTCATTTCCCCAAATTAGAGTTTTTCAAAACCTACTTTAACTGGGGTTCTTAAAAGATTCTACCTCCCTTCTAGCCCACGGACCAAAGGTAGGGGATAAAGTCAGGCGTGGCGGTGCATGCCTGTAATTGCAGTGACGTGGACCATCTCAGTCAGGTATAGGCCTTGGGCTCGGGAGTTCTAGAAACGTCGGTGGGCAGAAGATAGGCGAAGTGACCAACAGACCAACTCAGGGGAAGTTTGGGTCTGAGTGTCACTTCGCCTATCTTCTGCCCACCCCCAAGGACCTATACCAAACAGAGTCAGCCCACAGCATTCCAGCACTTGGAAGGCAGAGGCAGGCGGATCGCTATGAGTTTGAGGTCAGCCTGGTCTACAAAGCGAGTCCAGGACAGCCAGAGCTACACAGAAAATCTCTGTCTCGAAAAAGCAAAAGAAAACAAAAACAGAGGAAGAGGAAAAAGAAGGTTAATAGGAATTCTGTACCTGTTTAGAAGTAGTTCCATGGGGCAATTCCACTCTTCCTGGTCAATAGCAAACACCAAACAGCAACACAAATCAGCAGCGGTGGCACAATCCAGCAGAAACAGGCAGAATATCCTGAGAAGTTATTTTTACGAGATGGCACGTTTCTTCTATAAAGTGAAGACTAGCCAAGACCAGGGAAGCATTGCGTGGCCTAGCAAGGCAAAAGCATTGCGTCATTGTCTGCGGGGTTCTGTTTATGCTCTTTCTAACATCACATGCCCTCTCACCTGTCTGTTTTCAGCAAAACATCACATGCCCTCTTACAAGACAGTTTCCAGAAAAACATCACATGACCCAACTGACCTGGTGTTTTTTTGGGTTGGGTTGGTTTGGTTTTTTTTTTTAAGACAGGATCTCTCTGTGTAGCCGTGGCTGTCCTGGACTCACTCTGTAGACCAGGCTGGCCTCAAACTCACAGTTATCTGGCTGCCTCTGCCTCCCTGAGTGCTGGGATTACAGGCGTGCACCACCACACCCAGCTTTTTCCAACTGAGTTTTTAAAGAAACCAGAAACTTCGACTTCAGTGATGGGCAGCTCCACATGCTCCATGCCTCATGGACCTAGAGATAAGCAATTTTAAAAAGGGCTACAGAGATGCCCAGTGGTTAAGAGCTCTGGCTGCTCTTCGTGAGGACCCAGGTTCAATTCCCAGCAACCACAAGGCAGCTCACAGCTGTCTGTAATTTCTGTTCCAGGGCATCTGACACCCTTACACAGACAAACATGCAGGCGAAGCACCAATGTATATAACATAAAAAATAAATAATTACTTAATTTTGAAAACGTGCACATATATAGCTAGATATGTAAGTGATTGCCCATGGCAAAAGTCTATGAAGAAAATTAGTCGTAAGAGAACAGTGGATAAATAGCTAAGCTAGGCAAGAAATTTTTTCTCAAGGTATGATTTTTAAGATGAGACCTAAAAAATTATGGAGCTGTTATGAAAGAATATTCCAGACAAAATATCTATTTGGAACTCAAAAAAAAAAAAAAAAAAAAAAAAAAGAAAAGAAAAAAGAAAATCTGACTCTCTCCTCTCTAGGGTACCCTTTTCCCCCCATTTCTTCTCCCCCCATGCTCATCTAATAAACTCTGTATAACATAACAAAAAAAAAAAAAAGAAAGAAAGAAAGAAAAAAGAAAATCTGTATGCAGAGGCTGCAAAGATGGATCAGCAATTAAGAGCATTGGCTGCTCTTCCAGAGGACCCAAGTTCAATTCCCAGCACCCACATGGAAGCTCACACCTGTCTGTAACTCAAATTCCAGTGGATCTGACTCCCTCACATACACATATATTTAGACCAAGCAGCAAATGTACACAGAAATAAATAAAGTTTTAAAAAGAAAAAGAAAAGAAAATCTGTATGTGTTCAAAGAAGCTGAAGAAGGCCAGTGTTAGAAGGTGAGGGTATTCAGAAGTCAGGCTGGGAAGGCAGAGGTACATGATAGAGGAAATTGACACACCCTAATAAAAAGTCAGAGTTTATTCCTTAATTTGTCTGTTTTGTCTTTTTGCTTGTTTGTTTGTTTGTTTGTTTTGAGACAGAGTTCTCTCTGTAACCTTGGCTGTCCTCGAACTCAGAGATCTGCCTATCTCTGCCTCCCCGGTGCTGGGATTAAAGGCGTGAGCCATCACCAACGGGAAGTCTTGTCTTTTAAGACACAAGGTCTAGCCTAGGTTGGCCTCACCCTCACTATGTAACCAAGGCCAGCCTCAATGTTTTAGGCTTTTAAAAAATGTGTGTGTGTGTGTGTGTGTGGTGTGTTGGCATGTGTGTTTGCATATGTGTGGGCATATGTATGTGAGAGGGCAGGTCCACTTATGCACGTATATGTAGAGGCAAGAGATTGGTGTTGGGAGTCTCTTCTGTGGCTCTGAACTTTATCCTTGGAGGCAGAGGCTCTCAGTTGAACTGATAAGGCTAGTTTAGCTGCCTAGTTTGCCTGGAGAATCCCTCTTCTTCACTTCCTGAGTCCTGGAATTACAGGGAAGTCAACACACCTACCCTGTATTTAAGCGGGTTCTGGGAATCCAAATTCTAGGCCTCACATTTGCATAGAAAGTGCTTTAGCCAGCCAGCTCACAATCATCTGTAACTCCAGCTGTTCTTCTGACTTCTCACATGCATGCAACACACACACACACACACACACACACACACACACACACACACACACACACCTGGATTACGTCCTCAATCGCAGGGAAAAAGGAAAGAGAGAAATAGCTAATTTTTAAAAACAGACATTTGCTTTGTTTTTATTGCCCTTTAAAAATCCCTCAAAGAATTGTTGAGCCTTCTGAAAATGATTAGTGGTTTGTTTTTTCCTCAGGGCATCCTACTAGAGCCTCCCACCGTGTTCTCGGATGTCTGCACAGCTGTCAGCCTGGATTTCCCTTCTTCCCTTCTTGGCTTAGCATACATCCTGTTCTCGCTGAGCCCAGCGCCTTCCCTTTTTTTGTCTGTTTGTTTGCATCCTTGTTCTGCAGTTGATGCCTAAGAAAGGACTTGCAGGTCAAAGTTTGTAAGCAGTGAATGTTTGCAGAAGTCTTTGTTCTGCCTGGATGTGATTGGTTTTGGTTTGGAAATAATGTTTCCTTAGATAGTTTAAGGAACATCTCCGTGACCACACAGAATTCTGGGTTGCTATTGGTTAACCCAATACCATGCCCATTTCTGATGCATGTATGCTCTTTTCTTTCCTTTCTGCAAGCTCTTGGCATCTTTTCTTTGTTAGCTTTTTTTTTTTTCCAGACATTTGTGTTATACCTTATAATATGGCTTTGTTGTTGTTTGTTGTTAATTTCTGGGGATGGACACCAGATGTTTTCCTCATGGGAAAATGTTATTGTATTATTCTTTGATAATTTATTTCCTGTCACATACTTGCCCTGCCCTGCAAGCGACCCTGTGAACTACAAACTAACATCCCTGCCTTGCCTGATGTCTTCTGCCTAGCACAGCCATTTTCCCACTGTGTCCCTCTTGTCAGCCACATCGAGAGGCACTAGTTTCTTCTCAAAGCAACAGGCTGAGCCAGTCAAGACCGACAACTTGGGCGGATCTGGAATCTCTTCAGAAACAAGCCTGGGGGTGGGGGGAGGCTTGTAGCAATGGTCTTAGCCTCTGGACACACCCAGTGTCAAATTGCCTGGACGAGGTTGACTGAGGTGGGGGGACCCACTCTACAAGTGGACAGCACCATCCCACTGCCTGAGTCCTGGAGAAAGCTAAATGAAGCGTAGTGAACATCGCTCTTCACTTCCTGACTGTGGATGCTAGCCACCTCCTGCTCCTGCCATCCTGCCTAGTCCTCCACGACAGATTATATCCCCCTCGAACTCTAAGCCAAAACGAACCTTCTTTCCATGGATTTCTCTCGTCAGGCACTCTGTAACCACTACAAAGGCCTCTGTTCCTGACTTCATTCTTTCTGGACTCAGTCTGCGTTCCCTTTCTGCTCTGGTCCTCCTGGGCTTGGACTCCACAGCACCCTGGGTTGTTTCCTTAATCCCTCCCACTCACAGCTCTCTCAGGAGTGCCTTCACCAAAGTCTCTGTGGGGCCATGTGGGAGGAATTAGGTTTGCTGTTGGAATTCTGATCTAATCTGCTTCTCCCTTGTCTCCCCCACCTGCCTTTCTCCTTCATCTCCAGTTTCCCAAGAAATAAGGGTTATTCTTAGGAATAACCTAGGTTAGTCTTCATCTGTGGCCTCTGCTTTCCACCAAAATGTCACCTTTTGAGTCAACCTTGTGAGGAGTTGCCTTGTGTTGTTTCCCAAACCCTCCATGACTTTATTTCAGCAACCATACTTTTTTTCATATCCAAATCTCTTTTATTCACTGATTTTCTCCAAATTTTTAAAAAATTGTACTGAAATACACGTAATATGAAATGTATTACCAGGGGCTGGAGAGATGGCTCAGTGGTTAAGAGTACTGGCTGCTCTTCCAGACGACCAGGGTTCAATAACTTGCACCCACATGGCAGCTCACAATGGTGTGTTAACTCCAGTACCAGATGATCTGGCACCTTCACACAGACATAACACATGCAGGCAAAACACCAATGCACATAAAAAATAAATAGATAAAAATTTTAAAAAATGTATTACCTTAGGGCAAAGGAGATGACTCAGTGAGAGAACGCTTGCCTACCACATGTGGTGGGGCCATGGGTTTGATACCCAGGACACCTCAAAAATATTATCTTATCTACAGTTCAGTGAGCTTTGCATAACTGTCTATACAGCACTCGCCAGAGGAACCATCTCACAACCCTGGAACACCCCCCCCCCCCCCCCCCGCCGGCTACCTCAGGTTCCTGGAAACCATCAGTGGCATGGTAGAGTCATATAATACTGTTCTGTGTCTATGCGTGTGCACGTCAGTCCTCTCCTCCCACCACATAGGTTTCAGGGAGTGAACTCAGGTCAGCAGGCTTGGTGGCAAGCGCCTTTACCCACTGAGCCACCCACCCCGCTGGCCCCTGTGATTCTCTCGCTCTAGCATTCCCCCCCCCTCCACCGTCCATTCACACACCATGGAGATAACTGGTCTTCCCGCATTGTTGCGGCTTTCTCAAAATCCCTTTGTCTGGTGTCTGCTTTCAGGATGGACGCATTCCTCAAATGTCAAGGGATTCCCACATAATAGTTGACTGTTAACCCTGACTACTCAGATGAGGTTTGTCTCCTAGGGGAGGAATCCAATTCTAGAATCAAGTAGGGTCCCTCCAACTCACCCAGGACCTCCAAATGACGTTTTGTTTTGTTGTGCTGTGCTGTGTTGTGTTGTGTTTGTTTTTGGCGTTGATTTTGACCAGGAGAACTCCTCCCATTTTCCTGCCTAGTGCTCTGAGAACCAAGCACAGGAGCTGGGCCTAGCCCTTGAGGCCAAGATGGACTAAAGTGGATGGGAATATTTTTCTGGAAGAAATGTCTTGAGTTGAAAATGTGGTTGCCACGGGTATGCATTTTAAAATCTGATAGGTTCCAATGCAATTTTGGAAGCATCAAAAAAAAAAAAAAAAAAAACAGTTTAAAGTGGTTACAAAGAACCAAGAAAACACTATTTATAAGCTTTAAATGTCAGTATAATTTAATGAAGTGCTTTCTTCTTTCTTTCTCTTATTTCTTTTTTCTTTTATTTTCTTTTTTGTTTTTCGAGACAGGATTTCTCTGTGTAGCCTTGGCTGTCCTGGCCTTGCTTTTGTAGACCAGGCTGGCCTCGAACTCACAGTGATCCACTTGTATCTGCCTCTCCAGTGCTGGAATGAAAGGTGTGTGCTACCACACCCAGCTGAAAAAAAGACATTTCATTGGTCCTGTGGTGGTGGGGGGGGGGGGGTGGAAGGAAATTTAGAGAGAAGTGCTTTGTTTTATTTATCTGTAGGAAGCTACGGAATTAACAAAAACAAAAACAACAAAAAAAAAGGTCTTAGCCGGGCAGTGGTGGTGCACCCCTTTAATCCCAGCACTTGGGAGGCAGAGGCAGGCAAATTGCTGTGAATTTAAGACCAGGACAGTCAAGGGTACACAGAGGAAACCCTGTCTCGAAGCCCCCCCCCCCCAAAAAAAGAAAGGTCTTTAACCTACAGGACCTTTGGTCACTGATATCTGAGTTTATGACTGCACTGTTTGCAGGGATCTGCCCTCAGGGTAATGAGAGAGCCACAGGCAGAGGCAGAGGGTCAATAGACTGTAGAGCTGAGTTATAGCCAGGCCACAGCTGACCTGTCCTATCTCACCCAACCTGGAAGTAAGGTTTTCCTTTTTTAAAGTTGCTGCTCATCTCACCCCCCAAAAGGTCGCTCCATGTTTGTCTTAAATTCCACACAACATAGCAGACAGTAAGAAACCCCATAAACTCCAGAGAGGCCAGGCCTCCGCCAGAAATAGACATTTCTCTTCCAAAACGTTTAGAAGGAAGTCTTTAAGTTTTCTGTCTCTATGGCGACAGCTTGATGGAAATAGTTGAGGACTGGTCTATGCAATAAGCCTTGCCCTTTCAAATTCTGTAGCAGCCACTTGGAGAGAGCTCCCAGACACGGGGACTGGCTGTGCTGCAGAGAGAGAGCTCCCAGACACGGGGCCTGACTGTGCTGTAGCACCCACTTAACCACTGCCAAATGGGAGCTGGGACTGACAAAGAGCAGCACGGAGAAGCAGGAAACCACGTCCAAGCCACAGTGCACCTAACCCAGGCCTCCTCCCTGATCCTTTTAGCCTGTGGAGACGGGTTTTGTTATGCAGTTAAATGCTGTGTGTTAGCAAATACACAATTGGACAGCATTTGAGATTCTGTAATGTACTGCTGGTACATGCTGGTAAGCATGTGTAAGGGAGGGAGGGATATTCAGAACACTACTCCAATTGCACCCACTAATGATTAGAACTTTTTTTTTTCAGCCTTTTACTATGTTGCCCTAGCTGGCTTGGAACCAACTATATATAGGGGCGAGAACTTTGACCTTGCAGCAATTTTCCTGTCTCTGCTACGATGACAGTATACGCTACAATAAGTTATGTACTGTCCCGTCCCTGCCCTACCCCCAGACAGGGTTCTGTCCTTGAAGTCACAGAGGTCAGCCTGCCTCTGCCTTCTGAGTGCTGAGATTAAAGATATGTGCCACCATTGCTGGGTTTTGTTTTTTCGAGACAGGGTTTCTTTGTGTAGCCTTGGCTGTCCTACACTCACTTTGTAGACCAGGCTGCCCTCGAACTCATAGCGATCCACCTGCCTCTGCCTCCCAAGTGCTGGGATTAAAGGCAGTCCAGGTGGGTTTTGTTTTTAAACAGAATCTGTACATTATTTGTTTGTTTGCTTGTTTGTTTGGTGTGTGTTTGTGTGTGTAGGTACATAGCTGTGTCGGGACGTGTATGTGAAGAGTGCAGAACAATTTGTGGGAATTGGTTTTCTCTTTCCACCACACAGGCCCTGGGGATCAAGCTCAGAGACTCAAGTTTGGTGGGTATTGCCTTTAGCAGCTGAGCCATCTTGTGGAGCCCCTGGCTTTTTTCAAGATGGGGTTTCTCTGTGTAACAATCCTGGCTATCCTGGACTAACTTTTGTAGACAGCTGCCTGCCTCTGCCTCCCAGTGCTGGGATTAAAGGCATGCGCCACCACGCCCAGCCACTTTTTTAAAAGATTTATTTATTTATCACTTATATAGTAGTTTGTCTGCATGTAAGCCAGAAGAGGGCTGTAAGCCACCATGTGGTTGTTTGGAATTGAATTCAGGACCTGTGGAAGAGCAGACAGTGCTCTTAATCTCTGAGCCATCTCTTCAGCCCCTTGTCTTTTCTTTTCTTTCTTTTTTTTTTTTTTTTTTTTTTTTTTTTTGAGATTTATTTAATTAACACCGGGCAGTGGTGGTGCACGCCTTTAATCCCAGCACTCGGGAGACAGAGGCAGGCTGATCACTGTGTGTTCAAGGTCTACAAAGTGAGTCCAGGACAGCCAAGGATCCACAGAGAAACTCTGCCTCGAAAAAACAAAAAGAAAAAAAAACTAATTATTGTTTATACATATTCTGTCTGCATGTGAGCCTGCAGGCCAGAAGAGGGCACCAGATCTCATTGTAGATGGCTGTGAGCCACCATGTGGTTGCTGGGAATTGAACTCAGGACCTTTGGAAGAACAGACAGTGCCCTTAACCTCTGAGCCATCTCTCCAGTGTCCATTCCCTCCACCCCCTTACCTCCATCTTTTCTTAATGTCTCTTAATCAGAACACAAAATGAATTAAAAGGGCAGAGTGTCTAATCACAGCTTCCTGTTATGAGCAACAGGTGTATCTTAGCCCCCAAGTAGGCTGTCCGTTGTCACGTGAGGAAATTACCTGACCCATGGTACCCAGAGGAGTGACTTAGGCCAGTACATGAGAATAAAGGGAACTGCTCACACTGTCAGGATTGAAAAAGTATAACCTTAGCCAGTGGTGGTACACGTGTATGACTGCAGCACTCAGGACACTGAGGCAGGAGGATTGCTTTGAGTTTGAGGCCAGCCTGGAAAGCATAGTGTTGGAGGATAAATTTGGCTACATAATGAGACCCTGGCTTGAGGTGGGTATGAACGATAGTTGATTCCTCCCTTTTACTGGAAACAACGCCCTTCCCAGACTGTGTGTTTAGAAAACCAAAGCAAGGCTCTGCTTGATTCAGCCCCTAAGTAATTATTACACAGAGGCATAATGGCTTCTTGAAGTGAGTGGAGTGGCAGCTTAGCAGCCCTCTGACCTATAATATGCCTATCATAGTATTGGATATGTGTGTGTGTGAGTGCGCGCGCGCCCGCGCCCTATATGTATATGTTTGGGGTGTGTTTGTTTTGGAGATAGCCTCATATAGCTTAGGCTGTTCTCAAACTCACCATGTGGTTGAGAATGACCCTGAACTCCTGGCCACCGTCCGTTTGTTCGCCTCCTAACTGCTGACGTCACAGACATAATACACCACCACACCTGGCTCCCTTCATATTCTGCAGTTATAAACCTGTGCTGCCAGGACTCCAGCCTCTAAGACACACGGGATGATGGCAACAGTTCTGTTAGTGGCTAACATTTATTGAACGCTCTTGTGTACCAGTCACTGGGCTGAGCACCACCCACACCATCCCACACGTCCCACACATCACAGAAACACTATACAGTTACTACTTTTACCATTTTTTATGGATGAGGAAAAGGAGAGGTCAATTTTTAACTGGATTGTCCAAGAGTGTATAGAAAACACTAGAAATTGCCAGGAAGCGTGACTGTAGGGGTGAACCTCTGAACCTCTGCACTCACGTGGTTTTCCGCCTTTGCTCTTTGACTTCAGCGGGGTAGTCCGGCATAGTGACTAAATGACTTTGGAGCCACAGCGTCTCGGTTCAATGCCGTTCCCATACTTACGAATATAGATAATCTGGAGCCTGTTACGCAGCATCTCATAGCAGTCCATTGAGGTGCGGCTCATTAACTCATGCGATAAGCTTAAACTTGTCACATAGCAAGTCCTCCATGAATGCTGGCTTCTCCGGTTCCAGGCTTCATGGAGCCTTGCTCACGGCTCCCTCTTGCCTCATCTCCACAGCTGCCGTTCTAACCTGGGCTCTGATCTTCCCTTGTTGTTCCCACACAGCAGGCAGGTGGCACTTCCACAGGTGTCATCCACGCTCAGGAGCCCCCAGTACCCCTACCAATACTTTTATCAAGTCCACATGTGTGCCACCCACTCAGGTGTGTGTTTTAGATTCCATGGGTTAGCATCACGGTGTCTTTCTACTCATGATTACATATTTAACTTACCATGTATTCTTTACTTTCTGCCATTCGTCTTTCTAGACTACGGCACAATAGTACTTTCTTAAATCAATGCACTTTTAAAAAATGCCTTTGATCTGGGTAGTGGTGGCCCACCCCTTTAATCCCAGCACTCGGAAGGCAGAGGCAGGCAGATTCCTGAGTTCAAGGCCAGCCTGGTCTACACAGAGAAATCTTGTCTTTGAAAAACAAAGCAAGCTGGGTTTAACGGCACACAACATTAATCCCAGCACTCGGGCGGGAGGCAGAGGCAGGCGGTTCTCTGTGAGTTCGAGGCCAGCCTGGTCTACAAAGCAAGTCCAGGACAATCAGGGCTCTGTTACACAGAGAAACTCTGTCATAAAACAAAACAAATAATATATATTTTTTAAATGAGCTTGGTTCCCTAAATTCATATGCTCAATTAAATCTGCAGGAGCTGTTCTTGCAACACAGCCTCTCTGATGAGCTCCACCCAAGGTTGGAGTATGCCACTTAGTGCCTGTACATGCCTGCAAACCCTATGGATTTTGTTAGTGTGCCCGTGAGTGAGTGTGTGTGTGTGTGTGTGTGTGTGTGTGTGTGTGTGTGTGTGAGTGAGTTAGTATCTCTCTGCAATCTCTCCCAACAGCAGTCTTTTAGTCCTCAAGGACAGAGATCTTGATTTCTCTTCCTCTTCAACCTTTCCTCCAGGCTTAAGGCAAGTGCTTCATAATGTTGTCTAGTGACTGATGGTGTGAGCAACCAAAGGTGGAAAGAAAAGCATGTTAGGGACAAAGTAACCCAAGGTTGGCCCCTGGTTCCTTGAAGTCCAGGTAATAGGTAATTCTGCAACCTGCAGGTTTGTGCATCAGGATGGTTTCCAGAACCAGGCAGGCCTCTGCCTCTGACATACAGGACATCCTTTCAGTGGGAGGCAGATCTCTTGACTCTCGTTCCTGGGTGTGTAGGCATGAAGAATGGAAAGTGGCAAAGGACAAGCTGCCAAGACATGTCTAGGGGACTTTGCAGACAGTGCAAATTTAGTGACCCTGCAGAGGGGAGATGTGTGAAGTCTCCACTCGCTCTTGGCCTCAGCCTAAGCAGAGTTAGCACCCTGGCAGCTTTCCTCCTCCTCCCCAACCCTTATCTCAGGATCCGGTGACCCTTCTCCCAATTCTATAAGAAGCAGAGGAAGAGCAGATCTGGGTGAATGGTGAGAGGGTGGAGGAGGCCTGGGATCTTCAAAACAGCCCCGAGGGAGCTGAGTCACCGATCCCTTCAGCCATCCCGCAGCTATTTCTTGGGAAGCATGGCAAATGGAAAACAATGACTAACCCCTGTGCCAATTACTTCTTGGGTATACGCAGGTGAAAACTATCATTGAAACCATTGAAATGAAAGCCAAACCAAACCATTTCACTTATGTCAAATAACAGAAAGGGCCCATCAACACTAGCACACACCAAAAAGTTGAGCAGATTCCCACCCTCCAACTCCCCCACCTCCACCCCCCCACCCCCCCACACCCCCCTACCCCCAGGCAGTAGGGTGGAACCTTACAAGGGTGAAGTTTGATATCCTTTCCAACTCTCAAGAGGCAACCATAGGATTTCAGAGGCAAAGATATTTTGGAACTCACATAGTGAAAGTTGCGTGGTTTACAAGAAGGATAACTGATGGCAGTGAGCTAGCTCAGTGGGAGGGACGCTCGCCAGCAAGCCTGAAAACCAGTGTTGGATCCCTGGTACCCACACACAATGAAAAAGGAGACCTTAAATTTTCACTGTGTCCACTGAGCAGAAAGATGCCTGTAATTGGGGGCTGGAGAGACGGCTCAGCGGCTAAGAGGACTGATTGCTCTTCCACAGGACCTGGGTTCAATTCCCAGCACTTTGCGTGGCAGCTCACAATTTTCTGTGACTCCAGTTCCAGGGGATCTGACACCTTCACACCAATGGACATAAGATAAAATTAAACAAATTAAAAAAAAAAAATAGATGCCTGTGACCTGGGTTAGGGATGTAGTTCAGTGGTCAAGGCCGAACATGTAAAGTACCCCAGTTCAATGTTCAGCACCAAACAATAAAGTAAAACAAATGTGAGAGGATGGCTGCCTGTGCCTAAGCCAGGAACTCAGGTTCCGGTAGGGCCTGGGGAGCAGACGTGGATGCAATACCTTTGCAGAAAGCAATGTTCTGGTAGCCCGCCTCAGCTGGGGCCATAAAGTGATACCCTGGGTTTTCTCAGAAGTTCCAAGTTTTGCCAGGTGTGATAGAAACACGCCTTTAACCCCAGCGCTGAGGGAAGCAGAGGCAGGTGGATCTCTGTGAGTTCGAGGCCAGCCTGGTCTACAAAGTGAGTCCAGGACAACCTGGTCTCTGTGTAACAGAGAAACCCTGTCTTGGGGGAAAAAAAAAGTTCCAGATCTTGGGTTTTGCCTGCTGAATGCATGTGAACATGGAGGGAACCATGGAAGGGAAAACATAGTCATATAACATAAAATGGAAACTGCCTTTTTAAGGGCTTGGGGCATTTAATAGCAGGTGAGACACTGGCAGGGCATGGATTCAACCAGCTATCTACCACTGAGTAGATCTGAAAGGTCACTTAACAGTTTCCCCATTGTCAGAGTGAAGCCACTGTTTATTCAATAACTGCTGAAATCTCTTTCGTTCCTAATCACTGAGAGCCATATTCAAACCTCATAACTTGAACAGAATTAAATCACATCCCAAATTGTAACAGGCATACATTAAGTGAGCCTGGTGCACAAGGAGGTGGCTGGTTGAGAATTCATGTGAACAAATATTTATTAGTTGCTTGTGCCATCTCTCCAGTCCTGGAAAAATCTTTAATATGAACATGAATTCTTGTCATTTTTTTAAAAAGACTTATTATTATTTATACAGTGCTCTGCCTGCATGTACGTTCGTAGGCCAGAAGAGGGCACCAGATTTTATTACAGATGGTTATGAGCCATCATGTGGTTTCTGGGAATTAAAATCAGGACCTTTGGAAGAACAGGCAGTGCTCTTAATCTCTGCGCCATCTCTCCAGCCCATGAATATGAATTCTGAATGATATCTTTTCAGTATCCTACAATCACATCTCACTCTGGGTCAAAAGTTTCCTTCATCCCTTTCCTTCCTCTCAGCCTAGTAATCCTTACCTCCCATCTTGTGCATGCTATTTCTCTTAGTTTCTCTCTCAACAGGGCTAACACACAAATAATAAGCTTCACAGCACAAGAACTGAGCATTTATTACTCCCTCCCCCCCCCCCCCCCCCGCAGACAGGGTTTCTCTATGTAGCTCTGGCTGTCCTGGAGTCACTTTGTAGACCAAGCTGGCCTCGAACTCACAAAGATCCGCCTGCCTCTGCCTCCCAAGTGCTGTGATATTACTCTATTCTTAACCCTCTAAACTAATTTGGTTCCTTTCCGGTTTATATCCTAATGATACTTTCATTTTGTATCTTTCTTGAAACAGCTCCTCTCTCCTGATGTTTCCCAGACCTCTCCCGAGGCTGAATCCCCTACTTCCTCTTCTAACTCCTCCTCGCTTGGCTGGCAGGAAGTCCAGCCCTATTCTCTCCCCTACTCAGTGATTGGCTGTAAGCTGCTTTATTGGCATACAAGGGGACAATCAGGGAGCAGTGTTTACACAACATTGATTCAAGAGATTCCCGGAACAAGAATTGTAACCAGATACGGGTGGCACAAAAATCAGCATTTTAATTACACAATAACCTTATGCCTACACTACACATATTCATCCATCCATTTTTTGTTTGTTTTTAGTTTTGTTTTGTTTTTTTGAGACAGATTCTCTCGCTATGTAGCCATGGCTCCCCTAGAACTTGACCACGTTTGTCTTGAACTCAGAGACCCACCTGGCTGGGCAGTGGTGGCCCATGCCTTTAATCCCAGCACTTGGGAGGCAGAGGCAGAGGCAGGCAGAGTTCGAGGCCAGCCTGGTTTACGTAGTGACTCCAGGACAGCCAGGGCTGCACACAGAGAAACCCTGTCTCGAAAAACTAAAAAACAAAAACAAAAATAGAGACCCACCTGTGTCTGCTTCCTGAATGGTGCTATCGAAGGTTTCCGTGCACCACCGCGCTCTGTCCACCCGCTTCCCCGGGCTCGTGAGACGACTCCATCCAGCCTGATGGCCTGAGTTGGGTCTCCGGCACCCACATGGTGGAAGGCGGGAACTAACTTCTGGCAACTGTTGTTGCAATTAGTTTCTCTGCTGCTGAGATGAGACAGTGATCAGCTTGGGGAAGAAAGAGTTGCTGTGGCTCACATGTTACAAATTCACGATTACCCACGCAGAGACACATACACATAAATAAAACAGTAAAAAGTAAGTTTTAAAAACCCATAATGGGGCCTGGAGAGATGGCTCAGAGGTTAAGAGCACCATCTGCTCTTCCTAAAGGTCCCGAGTTCAATTCCCAGCAACCACAGGGTTGCTCACCACCATCTGTAATGAGATCCAGTGCCTTCGTTTGGCGGGCAGGTGCACATGAGGACATAAAGAAGGGTGTGGTGGTCTGAATGAAAATGGCCTCCCTAGACTCATTGGGGATGGCATGATTGGAGATTGGAGGTGTGGCGTTGTTGAAGGGGGCGTGGCCTTGTTGAAGAAGGCGTGGCCTTGTTGAATGAGGCATGGCCTTGGAGGAGGTGTGGCTTTTTTGAATGAAGCGTGGCCTTGTTGGAGTGGGTGTGGCCTTGTTGAGGGAGGTGTGGCCTTATTGGAGGAGGAATTGTTGGAGGAATTGCCACTGGGGGTGGACTTTGAGGTTTCAGAAGTTCAAGCCAGGCCTTGTAGCTCTCTCTCTTGCTGCTGCCTTTGGATCTGAATGTAGAACTTTCAGCTAGGTCTCTGGTTCCATGTCTGCCTACATGCTGCTATGTTTTCCTGCCTTGATGACAATGGAGTAAACCTCAGGCCGTAAGCAAGCTCCAATTAAATGTTTTCCTTTATAAGATATGTTGTATTTTGCGGCATGGTGGCACACGCCTGTAATCCCAGCACTTGGAAGGCAAAGGCAGTTGGCTTGATGTGAGTTCAAGGCCAGCGTGGTCTACAAAGCAAGTCCAGGACAGCCAGGGCCACACAGAGAGACCCTGCCTCAAAAAAAACCAAATAAATAAATAAATAATATAGAAGAAAGCTAAAAAAAAAAATCACCTGTTCTGGACTTTATTTATTTTTATTTTATTTTATTTTATTTTATTTTTCCTCTCTCAAGACAGAGTTTCTCTGTGTAGCTTTAGGTGTCCTAGACTCACTTTGTGGACCAGACTGGCCTTGAACTCACAGAGATCCGCCTGCCTCTTCCACAAGGTATTCTTTTTTTCTTTTTCTTTTTTTTTTTTTTTCTGAGACAGGGTTTCTCTGTGTAGCCTTGGCTGTCCTAGACTTGCTTTGTAGACCAGGCTGGCCTCGAACTCACAGCGATCCGCCTGCCTCTGCCTCCCGAGTGCTGGGATTAAAGGCGTGTGCCACCATGCCCGGCCTCTTTTTTTTCTTTTTTCTTTCTTTCTTTTTTTTTTTTCCCCCTGTTCTGGGTTTTAAATATGTTAGGACAGACGCTTAAGAAATAGTTGTTGAATGTATGAATTAGTTCATTTGAGAAAAAAAATCTAAAATAAAATAAAAGAATTTTAATTGACTAATAAGGAACGAGTTTAATCTCAAAAACACCTGGGCCGGGTGGGTGTGGAGGTGCTTGTGTACTTTTTCATCCCTGCACTGGGGGGGCTGAGCTGGGAGGAGCGGGAGTGCATGCTGCATAGTGAATTCTAGACCCACCTGGGGTCCTGAGGCTGCATCTGTCTCACAAAACCAAGGAACGACAAAACCAGCCTAGAGGATGGTGGGTGGGTGTGGGTGTGATAGAAGCACAGTCTACAGATGTGTGAAAACTATATCTATCTCTTAGAGTTATACATACAAATAGGACTGGGCAGATGGCCCTTCAATCAAGTGACTGCCACAAAGGATAAGGCCCTGAGTTCAGAACTCCAGCACACACATAAGGGTCAGCCCTGTGTGCCTGTAATTCCAAGAGGGGCAAGTGGAGGCACAGAGATCCCCAGAAGTTGTTGGCTTAGTGAAATTGGCAATCTCCAGGCAGGTTCAGTGAGAAACCTAAGACAGCGAGAGTGAGAGCAACAAAAATAAAACCAACGGGATTGAGGAAAACATCTGTATGTGTCCCCCAAAACCACACACAGGAAGGTGTAGATACATACATGACAAATGCATGCATACATACATAATTATGGTAATAAATTAACAAAAGCAGCTACTTTGGACTGGGGAAAAAACTATTTACAGAAGATGCAAGGCCAGACAAATCCATTTCCTTCTCTTTGCAAATGGCAACAAGGTTTAATCTAGACCACAGTCACAAATCAACAATTTAAAACTGTCCCACAGTGAATATAGCCTGTGTGAGAGCCCTGGGTTTGAGGGGCAGACACAGGAGAGATGCTCTAAACTCCGTGAAATGAGCCACTCATTCCTCTAAGTCACAGCGATAGAGCTGCTGGGTGCAGGAGGGTGGGCGCGCCATCCTGCCATGAAGGCAGCCTGCTCAACCCCACCTCCTTCCTCGGGACAGTGGCCTGCTATGTGTCTAGGACAGTAAGTTCCCTATGCTTTACCTCTGAAACCTCTAGGCAACAGTGAAATGCAGCTTCGACTGCTCTGGGCATCAAAGGACACCAGGGCTCTGAGCTTTATGAGTACTCTGTGTCCTCTCACTCTCCAAGTCTGTCTCTCTGGTTCATTGTCTCTTCTGTCTTTCTGTCTCTGCTTCTCTATCTGTCACTGTCTCTGTTTCTCTCTGTGTGTCTGTCTCTCTGTCTGTCTGCCTCTCCCTCTCTCTCTCTCTTTCTCTCTCAGATGTCAAAGTCCAAATGATTTTAAAAGTTCTGGGACATGAAGGAAAGTGATATTAAAATGTAAATGTATGTTTCCTTTTTTTTTTTTTTTTTGAGACAGGGTTTCTCTTGTAGTCCTGGCTATCCTGCTGGACTTGCTTTGTGGACCAGGCTGACCTCTGCCTCTTGAGTGCTTAAAAGTATGCGCCACCACACCTCAAGTAAGTGGCACAGTTAATTTCCTTTCTGTTTTCACACTATCTGTTTGGAGAGACGTTTAACAGGCTATAGAGGATCACAAACAAGACCCTTTATGTTTTACTCTTGCTTGGAGACTTATTAAGAAAGATGTAGGGGCCATGGTAGTTCATTCTTTTAATTCCAGCACTCGGGAGGCAGAGGCAGGTGGATCTCTGAGTTCCAGCCTGGTCTACAGAGTGAGTTCCAACTCCAGGATAGCCAAGGCTATACAGAGAAACCTGTCTTGAAACCCCGCCACCCCAAAAAAACAGTGAGTTCCAGACAGCCAAGGATACACAGAGGAACCCTGTCTTAAAACAACAACACCCAAAAAGCAAACTCACCAAAAAGCCACAGGCAGGTGGAGTGGAGTTGCCCGGCATGTGGCATACTGTTGCTTTCTATGAAGTTGGCAGCTCTCTCATCCCTGCATTACTCAGCTTTCTTCTCACCCTCTCACATTATTCCAGAACATGCTTATTTGCATGAGAAATGCCCGAGTGAAAAGACTATTTGTACCAGCGAAAAGCCTATTAAAAGAGAAGTATTGGGGAACAGCTTGCGCCTGTGTATAAAGCTGGGATTTTCAGATAGCAGATCTGTTTAAAGTGGCACGCCTGGGTGCTCTATTAAGACACACCTCTGGAAGACGCTGGCACTTTGGTCTTGAAAATACCCTGTGCGAGAATGAGGCAAATCAGAAGGATTTCATAACTTGGAGAAGAACACTGTGTGGGGGACTTCCCCCTAATTTTAAAAATAGCTTATCACTACTGTTTTCTTTGGCAGAGGCAACTCTAAGACTAAACACCAGAGAGCTATAAGCAGATAGGGATTGCAGGTCTCCGCTGTGGAGGTGAAGGGCATGCGGCAGTCTGGGAGGCCGACAGCAAAGAGCTCCTCATGGCTCTGGCTCAGTTTGTCATAAAGCCAGCGGCTAACCTAGAGCCAAGGTTTCTGAAGGCCTCCTATCTCTGAGCCTCTCCACAGGGCTGGCTCGAAAGCCTTTTGCTTCATTTTCCCTTCTCCAGACTGACTTCCTTTTCTGCTTTTCTTTCTTTCTTTTTTCTTTTGGCTTTGTTTTGTTTTTAATATTCTTTTGTTTTAGTGTTTGTTTGTTTGTTTGTTTGTTTCAAGACAGGGTTTCTCTGTGTAGCCTTGCCTGTCCTGGACTCAGTTTATAGACCAGGCTGGCCTTGATGCAATCTGCCGGCATCTGCCTCCCGAGTGCTGGGCTTTCCACTTTTCTCGATTGTTTCCTCTGGCCATGGTTCTTAATGTTCTGGAGGAATTTCTTGAAAAACAACCAAGCTGAGTTTGCAAATGGGCTGGCTTCCCCGCCCTCTCCCTGCTTAGAGGCAGTCTCACTATATAGCCATTGCTATCCCAGAACTCATTACACAGACCAGGCTGGCCTCGAACTCAGAGATCCTCATGTGTCTGCCTCCCAAATGCTGCAATTAAAGGCATATGCCCACTCCCAGCTCAGATGGGCTGATTTTTGAGAGCCCCGTCTGTGTGGTGGTGCTCACATAGTGACTATGGTCCTTTCTGGTGCTTGTTTGGGATGTTAGGAATGAGCATGAGGTCTGTGCTTCCTAGGCTGGCACTCCATAACCCAGCTACATTTCCAGCCCAGAATGTTTATTTTAAAATAATCCATTTGGAGCCGGGCATGGTGGCGCACGCCTTTAATCCCAGCACTTGGGAGACAGAGGCAGGTGGATTGCTGTGAGTTCGAGGCCAGCCTGGTCCACCAAAGGAGTTCCAGGACAGCCAGGGCTGCTATACAGAGAAACCCTGTCTCAGAAAACAAAACAAAACAAAAAAAGAAAATGCCAAGCATTGCCTCTGGGTTTTGTGTTCATGTAATGTCTGGAATAAAGGTTTTGGAGCAGGTACAAGCCAAAAGCTTACAAAGTCTTGGAAGTAACATAAATGAATAAATCTTGTAGAATGTAACTTAAGAAGGTTAACGGGTTTGGAAAAGTCCAGGCCCCACAGAAGAGGCATCCAAATAAAAACAAATTTCAGATATTCTGCAGACCAAACAAACTGCATCTGGCCAGTTCGTCCCTGTGCTCATCACGGTAGTCTCTTCCTAAGAACAGATACCACCGACATGTCCACTCTTATATGTCACATATGTAAATGACATGGAAAGTCAAACATCGTAATTAATTCTAAGAATACCATCTGAGCTGAAACAAAGAGCCCTGGTTCTGGTGTCCTGTCTGGATTCTTCTAATCTGCCTTGGGTTAGGAAATGGAAAACATTTCCTTGTAAACCTCTTTGGGAAGTTTTCTTTGTAGGTTAGAAGTCACTACTGGCTGAGCCAGATCCAGATGGAGATAGGGGACGGTATCATTTAAGGAGTCTTGGTTTAACAGGCGCCACGTCTCTTTATAAGTTAATTGCCTCAGGTATTATGTTGCAGACATAGAAAGCCGGATAAAACACTGTTCGATGATTTGAGAGCACACGTGTGTTTTTGTGTATGAGAGTGTGTGCTGTGTCTGTGTCATGTAAGTGGAGGCTAAGAGGGCAACCTTGGGCACGCTAGCCCTCTGCCTTGCTTCTCTATCTGTATGTATGAATGTATGTATGTGTGTGTGCGTGCTTGTATGTCTAGTTTTTTCTTTTATATTTATTTGAGTGTGTCTGGGGTGAGGAGACAGGGGTAGAGATATGCTACAGTGAACATGCAGAGGGAAGGTATCGGAATGTTTTCTTCCACCATGAGGATCCCAGGGCTCCAACCCAGGTTGTTAAATTGGTATAAATCACTTTTATCTTCTAAGTCATGCCCACCTTTTTTGTTGTTGTTGTTGTTGTGTTGAATTTTTTGGTTTTTCAACACAGGGTTTCTCTGTGTAGCCTTAACTGTTCTGGACTTGCTTTGTAGACCAGGCTGGCCTCGAACTCACAGTGATCCACCTGCCTCTGCCTCCTCAGAGCTGAGATTAAAGGCATGCACCACCACACCCAGCTACTTTATTTATTTATTTATTATGTATATAGTGCTCGGCCTACATGTACACCTGCAGACCAGAAGGGGGCATCAGATCTCATTATAGATGGTTGTGAGCCATCATGTGGTTGCTGGGAATTGAACTCAAGACCTCTGGAAGAGCAGACAGTATTTTTAACCTCTGAACCATCTCTCTAGCCCCCCCCCCCCACCTTACTTTTTAAGGAAGGGTCTCTGACTGGGTGGTAGGTTGTCATGTAGGCCAGCTAGATTGGCTGTCCAGCAAGCCTCTCAAAGGATGGATCTCTTGCCTCTGCCTCCCCGGCTGGGATTACAAGTGCACGCCGCACACCTAGCTTCTTTATGTAGGTTCTGGGAGTTCTGGTCTTCATTCCTGCAAGGCAGGCGCTACCTGCGCAGTCCTGTTCATAATGTTGGTGCATATGCAATTTTAAGGTAGTAGCAGAAAAAAATTTGAGACAGTCTCTCTATGTAGTCCTGGCACTTGCTCTGTAGAACAGCCTGGCCTAGAACTCCAAGACCCTTTTGCCTCTGCCTCTTCTGGGACTAAAATTGTACTCCACAGTGCAGGACATACATACATACATACATACATACATACATACATACATACATACATCTTAAAGATACATATATACATTTTTTTCTCCACCCCCCCGCCAGACAGGGTTTTTCTATGTAGCCTTGGCTATCATGGACTCTCTTTGTAGACCAGGCTGCCCTCAAACTCATGTAGATCTGCTTGCCTCTGCCTCCTGAGTGCTGAAATTAAAGGCGTGCATGTGCCACCATTCCCAGCCTAGGTATATATCTGTTTGTTTGTTTTTCAAGACAGGGTGTTTCTCTGTGTAGCCTTGGCTGTCCTGAACTCACTTTGTAGACCAGGCTGGCCTCGAACTCACAGCAATCCACCTGCCTTCCAAGTGCTGGGATTAAAGGCATGTGCCACCACACCCGGCCAGGTATAAATCTTAAACAGAAAAAAAATACCACAGTAACCAGAAACTACTTTCTCAAAAACTTAACTATTGAGAAAGCCAAAATCAATGAAAAGAAAAGCCCTCTGAAACTCTAATTTGCTTATAAATTATTCCTAGGAACTTGGATAGACTTTAATAGATTTCTGCCAAATGCTAGGGTTCTATGAAAGACCTTGTCAGAGATCTTAGAAATTGTAAATTATGGGCTGGGGAGATGGCTTTACTGGCCAAGGTGCCTATTGTGCAAGCCTAATGACCCGAGTTCTGGTTCCTGGAACCCATGGTAAAGCCAGACTCAGTGGCCCATATCTGTATGTCTAGTACGCCTAAGGCAAAATGAGAGGCAGAGACAGGAGAATTTCCGGAAGTCCATCGGCCAGCTTGTCTAGAGTACACGGCGCAGGTGCAGACAAGAAAGATGTTGCAAAGCCGGGTGTGGTGGCTCAGGCCTTTAATCCCAGCACTCGGGAGGCAGAGGCAGGTGGATCACTGTGAGAACAAGGCCAGCCTGGTCTACAAAGTAAGTCCAGGATAGCCAGGGCTACACAGAGAGACTCTGTCTCGAAAAATCAAGCAAACAAACAAAACAATAAAACCCCAAACAAACACCACCAACAACAACAAAAAAAACCAAACAAACAAGAAGGCTGTTGTTGCCAGGTGTGGTGGTGCACACCTTTAATCCCAGAATTCCGGGAGGCAGAGGCAGGTGGATGTCTGTGAGTTCAAGGCCAGCCTGGTCTACAAAGTGAGTCCAGGACAGCCAAGGGTAACACAGAGAGACCCTGTCTCAAAAAACCACCACCACCACCACCACCAACACACATACACACACACAAACCAAAAAACCAAAAAAAAAAAAAAAATGTTGCCTTGAAGTTGGAAGGTAGGGACTGACACTCAATGTTGCTGTCTGTATGTTTTGACACAGCACACCTTTGCCCCTCCCCCAGATACAGACACACATCCATGCACAAAAATAAATAAATCGTAATTTACATTTCTCTGAGAAGCTCAAGTGAGGCCATGAGATCGTGTTAAAGTGTGCATTTAGGCCATGCCTTTCCGGGAAGGACTGATCTTAGGCTCTCCACTTAGTTCAAACCGTAGCACTGGACCTAACTGTGCTCACAGAGCCTGCCC
Source organism: Acomys russatus (assembly GCF_903995435.1). NCBI lineage: Eukaryota > Metazoa > Chordata > Mammalia > Rodentia > Muridae > Acomys > Acomys russatus. Next base: position 13,942,762 of record NC_067148.1, on the reverse strand, counting down.
CGCTAGCCGGATATTGACAATCAAAAAGAAAACATTCCTGGGACCTACATGGTAGGAGGAAAGCACAAACTCACACAATCTTCCCTTTGACCTCCATATGCAGGCATGGTACTTGTGTGCTAGAGGCACACTCACAATAAATAAATGTAACAAAGCAGAAAGCATTACGAGCAGAATTTGACAATGCTCTTTGAAAGCACTCCAGCAAATAGAACATGAACTAAGAGCGCCGCCTAGTGGCCAAGCAACACACAGATTTGCTGCTGTGGTTTTAGTAGCATGGCCTGGAGGGTAGATGTCATTTGATGAAGACATCTTGTAAAACTATCTCGGGAATGGAGTCTGGCCCTGTGATTACCAGTCACCAGTGGGTGTTGCAACTGACCTGTGTCAAGGTTGAGAAATTTTCCTTCTTTTCCTACATCCATGGAGATCTGTAAAGGTGGGTGATTCTGCCTGGGTTCCGTTTTACTGAATATGATGGGGGAGGGGAGTAAAAAAAAAATGATAACAATAAAATATAAAATAAAAGCATTTGAAACATTTGAAAACCCAGAGTTACTCTTTTGAAAGCCACGGTGCTGGGCGCAGTCTGTGGGTGGTGCAGTCTCACAGCCACACTTTCCTTCAGTGCTGATCACTGTCCAACTTAACTCCAACAAGATGCCAAATTCACAAATGACCTGCAGTTAAGTTGCTTTCAGGCACCCAGGATAGCACAGAAGGACTGATGCCTGACTTACATGTGCATGCATGTATGCATGTGCCTAGGTGGTACTTGGACTGGAATTTGCCAGGCAAACACTCCACCACTGACCTCCATCTTTAGCCCAAGAAGCCAGATTAGTAGAGGCTAAATAAAAACATGTTTTTAGCAGAGCACAGTGGTGCATGCCTTTAATCTCAGCACTTAGGAGGCAGAGGCAGGTGGATCTCTGTGAGTTCGCGGCCAGCCTGGTCTACAAAGTGAGTCCAGGACAGCCAAGGCTACACAGAGAAACCCTGTCTAAGAAAAAAAAATTTTTTGGACTATCTGGGTGCAGTGGTGTACACCTGTAATCCCAGCACTTGGGAGGCAGAGGCAGGCGGATCGCTGTGAGTTCGAGGCCAGCCTGGTCTACACAGTGAGTCCAGGATAGTCAAGGCTACACAGAGAAACCCTGTCTCGAAAAACCAAAAAAAACAAAAACAAAAACAAAAAAAAAACAAAGAAAAAAGAAATAAAAAAGAATAGTATTTTGGCATTAGCACAGCAGTTTATTAAACATTGTTATTTCAGAGACAGAAAACTGATGGGACTCTCCTACCTACAAAAGCTAGTAGTTCCAGCAAAGAGCTGGGTGGTGGTGTGCATCTTTAATCCCAGCACTTGGGAGGCAGAGGCAGGTGGATCTCTGTGAGTTTGAGACCAGCCTGGTCTACAGAGTGAATTCCAGGACAGCCAGGGCTACACAGAGGAACCCTGTCTGGAAAAACCAACCAACCAACCAACCAACCAACCAACCACTTCAGAGGCGTGGTGAAGGAAGGCTGAGTTGGACATGTGTGTGGCCACCACAGGTAGACAGTTGGAAGTTCGGGTTGGATGGCTTGGAGAGAAGACCAGCTCTCACACTGAGTTTTCAGCACAACTAAGACCACTAAGAGCTAAGACGGACACATAATCTTTGTACTTTCTCCCCTCTGCCGTACAGGGAGCTTGAGCCCAGCGCCTCACACATGCTAGGCAACATCCTATCATCACCTCTTAGCACTTTCAAAGGTGTTATTTTTATTTATCCTGTATCTTTAATGCCCCACTGTGGACATTGTAGCTCTTCACTAAGGTAGTATTTCAAGAAAACAAGCAAGTCTCCTAGCACGTATTCACGTAAGCTGTGGAAGAAGTACACAAGCCACTCAGAGACGCTGAAAGGCTGACCTTTTTGTGTGTTATCTTTTTTATTTATTTTTATTTTATGTGCACTGGTGTTTTGCCTGCATGTGTCTGTGTTGCAAACCATTATGAACTGCCATGTGGGTACTGAGAACTGAACCCGGGTCCTCCGGAAGAGCAGTTGGTGGTCTCAACTGCTTGGCCATCTCTCCAAGGCCTTTTGTGTGTATCTCTTTTTTCCCCCCATAGGTTCATAACAGATGAGGCATGTGTTGGCCTTCCATTGCCCTAAAGACATCTCTTGTGTTGCTACTATGGTCAAGTCAGCATTCCTGAAGTGCATCTGGATCCTCTGAGCTTTAATCCGGTGTTATAAAAGCAAATCTCTTAAGAGTTTTCAACAACGTCTTACTAGGCTCCCCAGTTTATCCCAAACTTGCTATTTCTTCTTCAGTCTCCCAATTATAGGCCTTCAACCACCATGGCCATTTTTTAAAAATTACTTTTCTAAAAGTGAAAAGACATAATTAAAAAAAATTTTTTTTCTGTGTATGCCCATGTACCATATGTATACAGTCCCCAGATCTGGGTTATTTCTGAAGTTCTGTATGATTTCTAAAGACAATAATGTATTTCCTGAAATATTTACCCCCTTAGGAACTGAAGCATATTTTCCATGATATTATACATGATGATTTAAATACTACTGGAAAAACTGATAAGAAAGGAAAACTTCATCTTTTTCTGTCCCATTTATTACAAAACAAAGAACAAACACACAAGCATTCCAAGGCTGTTCGTTCCCTTGAACAGAGTTTTTCCCTTCCCAGTTACGGGGGTGGAGTGGGGGCGGGCAGGTGACTGAGGGACACTGGACCACCCCATCTTCACCCCATGACAACTTTGCTTGCCTTATGCCCTGTGGCCTCATGCATACAAAGGGCTCGCCTGCGACTGAGTCACATCTGCCAAGCCTTGCTGTTCTTTTTAAGGTGCTCTGACCCATTTTAAAAATAAATAAATAGAAGTAAACAGTGGTGGGAAGGCGCACGCCACAAGGTGCTTGGGGACATCTGAGGACAATTCTAGGGAGTGTCTGTGAAACACAGGTCACCAGCTTCCTTCTTTTTTTATTTTTGTCTTTTGGTTTTTTGGAGACAAGACTTCTCTGTGTAGCCCTGCATGTCCTGGAACTCACTCTGTAGACCAGGCTGGCCTCGAACATTTGTAAGTCCGTCTGCCTCTGCCTCCTGAATCCTGGGATTAAAGACATGTGCCACCACCACCTGGCTCTTTTAGTTTCTTGAAACAGTTTTGCCATGTAGCCCTGGCAGTCCTGTTTCTGCATCCTGAGGGTTGAGGTTGTTGTCATGTGCCACCATTCCCAATTTAAGGCTGTTTCCCCCCGCCCCAAAAAACAGGGCACAGAGCCCCCCCGTCCAGGCTTAATGTAAAACAAGGTAACTTATCAAGTCATGCATTTATCAAAATAATAGGCCTTCTCAAAGCACATTGACTTTCTATATGGCTTACTCAGAAAAGTATGTGTACAGCCAAAAATGTAAACATATGATTTAATAATAGGATATAATATACCCAAGCTTCTAAGGCTAGTCATCTCAACATCCTGAGACTTCTTTCGCCTGTGGGATGGGGTAAGGGATGGATGGTCATTCTCTTGCCTAAGGAGAACCCAGACACTGGGTCCCTCTGATCTCATGGACCCTGATTTGGTCTGCAACTGCCTCCCTCCTGTCTCTGACTCAGCTTGGGGCAGGTTCTTGTTGTCTCTCTCGTGCCAGTGCTTGTCCCCATGACTTTACTCTCAGTGCCCATCCTCTCAGCTCATTCTTTATACTCCCCAGAGGGCTAGCTACTTTAAAAGCTGATGGTTAAATTCCTTCACTGACTCTCAAGGTGAGTCCAGACTTGCATACAACAAGCCCTTCGGGGGTGCTTGTGTCACCATCTCTCTCTCTGTCCTTCCAGTTAACATACTTAATCCTGCGTTTAGCTGTAGAGAGAGTGTGTGTGTGTGTGGTGTCTTTTTTTTTTTTTTTTTTTTTTTTTTTTTTTTTTTTTTTTGAGACAGAGTTTCTCTGTGTAGCCTTGACTGTCTTGGACTCACTTTGTAGACCAGGCTGGCTTTGAACTCACAGTGAGCTGTCTGCCTCTGCCTCCTGAGTGATGGGATTACAGGCGTGCACCACCACACCTGGCCATCTGGTGTCTTTTTAAAGGGACCCAATGGAAACTACACTTGGAGTTTTTCATGCTTCCAGGACTATCATTCTTCCTGATCTGCTTTACATATTTGTTAGTCCAAAAAAAATTTTTTTTTCTTGAGACAGGGTTCCTCTGTGTAGCCTTCACTGTCCTGGACTCACTTTACACCAGGCTGACATCGAACTCAGAGATCTGCCTGCCTCTGCCTCCCGGAGTGCTGGGATTACAGGTGTGCACCACTGCACCCAGATAGTCCAAAAAAAAATTTTTTTTTTCCAAGACAGGGTTTCTCTGTGTATCCTTGGCTGTCCTGGACTCACTTTGTAGGCCAGGCTGGCCCTGAACTCACAGAGATCTGCCTGCCTCTGCCTCCCAAGTGCTGAGATTAAAGGCGTGTGCCACCACTGCCAGGCCCACATTTTTATACAGTGCTCCAATTAAGAGTCCCTTTCTTCCTCACAACAGTGTTCTCCCTATCTCCTAGAGCAGTGGGTCTAAACAAGTAGAACTGGTTTTCTTTCTTTTTTTTAAAGGATTTATTTATTATGTATACAGTGGTTGCTGGGAATTGAACTCAGGACCTCTGGAAGAGCAGTCAGTGCTCTTAACCTCTAAGCCATCCCCCAGAACTGGTTTCTCCTCCTCCTCCTCTTCTTTCTCTCTCTTCTAAGAGGGGTTCTCTGTATAACAGCCCTGGCTGCTCTGAACTCACTTTGTAGATCAGGCTGGCCTCAAACACACAGAGATCTGCCTGCCTCTGCCTCCCGAGTGCTGAGACTAAAGGTGTGAGCCACCACGCCCAGCTCCAGAACTGGTTTTCAAGAGTTTCGATTTACTTAATCTGTTGCTTCATTTCCAAGGCATATTCCCTTTACAGCTGCAACCCCAAATATCCTGCCTTCACTTCTCCCTTTGAAACATATCTTAGCCTTTCAATGATCATTTCTGCAGCTGAAATCTTCTTTAGTTTCCCCAGCACATTCTAAAACCATAGTTTACCATTTATTTGGGCATTTTAAAAATTAATTTATTCTTGTTACATCTCAATGGTTATCCCATCCCTTGTATCCTTCCATTCTTCCCTCCCTCCCATTTTCCCCTTATTCCCCTCCCCTATGACTGTTCCTGAGGGGGACCTCCTCCCCCTGTATATGCTCATAGGGTTATCAAGTCTCTTCTTGGCAACCTGCTATCCTTCCTCTGAGTGCCACCAGGTCTCCCCCTCCAGGGGACATGGTCAAATGTGAGACACCAGAGTACGTGAGAAAGTCATATCCCACTCTCCACTCAACTTTGGATAATGTTCTGACCATTGGCTAGATCTGGGTAGGGGTTTAAAGTTTACCGCCTGTATTGTCCTTGGCTGGTGCCTTAGTTTGAGCGGGACCCCTGGGCCCAAGGGCATTTTCATTATATCCTTGTTTGGATGTAGCCATTTTTGTTGTTGTTCTGTTTTATATATCTACAGTCTTTTCTTCCTCTTAGGACATAACCATGGGCCAGCGAGGAGCAGAGATTTTGATGGTGACCTTTGTCCTTCTGTCCTGGCAGTAAATAAAGCAACACACTGATAGCTAAGTCTATAGTAATGATAATGACAGTGTTGATGGTTCATTGAGGAAGGTTGGGGGGTGAAGTCCCCTGGGATTCCACTAACTCCTCCTCGCCTCCCATCTGCAGGTGGTCTCAGGTTACCTGAGGGGAGCTCCAGAGACGCAGCTTTCCAGGGCTGCTGGGATCTGCCAATAAAGGGCCTGCTTTTGAGGCCCTCATAAGCATGGGATCACCCACATTGTCATCTCAATGAACTCACTGGTTTACCATGATGCTTTGTTCAGTTAGTGTCCCATCAGTGCAAACAGGAGTCCCCATGTGTCTCCCTAGGAAAAGTCACAAACCACCATGAGTATCCTCCTTCGGAGGAGTTACAGCAGTTTTGTATTCTCTCAGTTCATCTTTTCAATTTTGAAAAATAAATTACACCACTAAAAAGAACATAGAATTTGCTCATTAATCTAAAAAAAAAAAAAAAAAAAAAAAAACAACCAAAAAATAGAAGATTAATCACTGGCTGAAGTGGAAAGGGGTATAAACTGGGGTGACAGACCACACAGGCATAAATGAGAATAATCTTGCTTTTGGTAAGTCATTAAGAGGTTCAACAGGGAGCTGGAGAGACGGCTCAGTGGTTAAGAGCACTGGCTGCTGTTCCAGAGGTCCTGAGTTCAATTCCCAGCACCCACATGTAGGTGCTAGCTTTTTAACTATTTTATTTGCGGTTCCTTAATGCCTTGACCTCCCTTCCAGCTCCTCACCCTAGGTAGGAGAGAAAGGTTAGAAGGGACAGGTGACATAGACCTTTCTAGACTTAGCTCCAGCTGGCTAGGGTTGTCGGGTTCTTTGGGAAAATACGAACGTCAGTCATCAGGATATCCAGCAGTCCAGAAACAGCAAAATGGCAAACAGCAGGAGGAACAAGCAGCCTTCTCCACCTCTCACTCCTCTTTGGTTTTTCGAGGCAGGGTTCTCTTTGTAGCTTTGGCTGTCCTGGACTCGCTTTGTAGACCAGGCTGGCCTCGACAGCGATCCACTTGCCTCTGCTTCCCGAGTGCTGGGATTAAAGGCTTGCATCACCATGCCCAGCACCGAATTTTTTAAAGAAACTCAAAATTCTACTATGCTCACAAGGCAGCTGACTACTGTCTGTAACTACAATTCCAGAGGATCCAACACCCTCACATGCACGCAGGCAAAACCCCATTGCCCACGAGATAAAAATAAGAAATTAAAAAAATATACCATTCAATGATTCATTATTACATGTTTTTCCCAAGTTACCGTATGTCCTCTAAGGACACGCAGTTATCATCTTAAACCCTACACAGCTGGCTCTGCAGAGAACTGCAGTAGTGCCCTGTAATACGCCTACCAGACTTGTCTCAAAAGGGAGAAAGACACCTCAAATGTGTGACCCCTAAAATATCACTTAAGATGACAACAGAGCCTGTGGGAGCAGCCCACATTTGTTCTTCCAGCAAACATTCCCTTGGCATCCAGCTGAGAACAGCACACCTGTTGGACGTACTTGCCCGACAGACTGAGACAGGACTCTGCTGCAGGACCCCTAGCCAACACACCGAGTTCACCTAGAGACCTATAGATGCTGTTGCCTCCCCAAACACTTTATGGTAGTAGAAGCTGGCAGTGCCGGCTACTCTGGAGGCAGAATCAGGGCAACACAGAAAGACACGTAGGCAGAAAAGGAAATGTCCTAAAACACAAGGATCTAACCACAAGGATTCCTCAGCAGCTTAGGCACTAAGGCAATAATACCCCACGACCAGAAGGAGCTGAGAGCCAGTGGCTTTGGGTATCCTTCAATCTCCTTAATTTGTTCTCGGCCACACTAGCCACTGAGCAAATAATTTTATTTCTGTTTATGAGTTTTCCTTGCCACAAGCAAAGCTCAAAAGCTATAGTTCAAAGCAAACTATAAAATATGTTTCTGGAATCTCATTCATCACTTACTGGCCTGTGGCTTGAAGAAAATATTTAAATTTCCTGACCTTCTGTTTCTTCACTTATAAAGGAGAGAGAACATATATTTGTAAGAAAGCTCTGAAAACTATCAATTGTATGTAAAATAAGCAACAAGGTGTTTGGTGTATTGTAAGCAACAGTTTTTGTTTTTGTTTTTTCAAGACAGGGTTTCTCTGAGTAGCCTTGGTTGTCCTGAAACTCTTTCTGTAGACTGGGCTGGCCTCGAACTCACAGAGATCCACCAGCCTCTGCCTCCCTGAGTGCTGGGATTACAGCGTGAACCATCATGCCCGGCTAGCAGCAGCTATTCTAATTGTAGTTGATTTTTTTTTTTTTTTTTGTAATACAAATTATAAAAGTCGTGTTAGAGAAAGCATTACTGATGTCTGCAGTCTCCACAATATCGTATTAGTAGTAACAATTTTTGGAGTCTTGATAAAACAAAAAACCATACTCATTGTTGTCATTAATATGATCTTTAATAAGTGGAATAATGCACCATTTTACAGCAAGCCTTTTTAAACCTAAAGAACTGCCTTAAAACCTCCTGTGCCAATGCCTCTGTCTCAATACAATCTTTGTATTTAGGCTTATATATATCAAAGCATTTACTTACACTTACTCATAGAAAACTCTTTAGTGGCTTAATGCCGGCGTTCATAGTGGCATCCGCAGATAACACAGAAGGAAAGCGACCAGCTTCACTTCCTACTCACACGGCTCCATCAAACACAACTTATACAGCATAGCAAGGTCTCAGATGGCTTATACGAAAGCAAAGTAACTGAAAGTAATTATTCATAAATTCACACACGACATATTCTATCTGTAATGTAAGAGTAAAACACAGCAACAAAAGATACCCGTTAATGAGAGGAAGGGCTCCGATTTGTCAGCCTCTCTCTCTCTCTCTGAAGCATCCTCAGGAGTGAACACTTGGTAGCTTATGTTTCTCTTGTCCACTCAGAAAAAGCACGGCAGCTAAACATGTCCATGTTCCAGCTCTAACACCCTAATAGTTAGTGTATTTTACAGTTATCCATGTAAATTCATTTGAAAAATTAGCAACAGAAAGTTAACGATTCCAGCTTACACAAACACTTATACAATACAATCTCTATAGAAATGAAGACAAGGCATATAGCATTGCTTAAATAAATAAATGTTACCAGGAAAAAAAAAAAGGCCACAAAAATGAAGCAACTCAATATTAAATTGAAACCTAATTGCTTTGAATTGTGTTTTTTTTTTTTTAGTCAATAGTTTTCTTACTCTTACACGTCTTTACAAATGTTTCTTTTATATACTTAAGACTGATAACAAAGTAGGGAGCCTGAGACAAGAGACTGATTACAAGAAACTCACTGCTAAGATTTAAATATACAGCAGACCGATTAGAGCTTGAGTTTGTCCGTTTGGCTCTGGTCACCACAGCTTACCTTCTCAAAGCCATCAAGAGGTTACTAAAGCTACAGCCATCAGCTCACTTTTAGAAAGTCTTATAATGCTAATTATCTCTTAAGATAATTCTATCTCAGAATTACCTCTCCTAAGCTCTGCTATGAGAAACAAAACAGAATGAAACATCTGCCCCATCACATGCAACCAAAGAATCATGAACAGAAAGCGTTTAAGCCGGTACTTTAAAGCCAAGACTTAAATCTGCTGTAGCATGTGGCCAATTAGTTGAGTCATTCCTTCTACTCAGTAATTACAGAACTGGGCAAGTTTTTTATGATTAATGAAATCAAATATCATGTTGATATGAATTAATTCAAATAATATGATGAAACATTACTGTAAAACAAACACTTAAAAATTAAACCAGATCTAATTGCTTGTTTGCTAGCAACTGAACTTTTTCAGTGTACAAATAGATGCGAGGGGCCCTGAGTTTTTAAGTAGCAGTACTTCTAGAAGTGATTATAAACCATGAAGGTGATTCTGGAATTTAAAGCACAAAAAGGGGGAAAACCTTTTAAAAAGAAAAAAAAAAGTCAAGTTGTAATTTCAAGTACACTCAATTTTCTTTTTGTTTTTTTTTTTTTTTTGAGACAGGGTTTTTCTCTGTGCACCCTTGGCTGTCCTGGACTCGCTTTGTAGACCAGGCTGACCTCGAATTCACAGTGATCCGCCTGCCTCTGCCTCTGGAGTGCTGGGATTAAAGGCGTGCACCACCATGCCCGGCCTCAGTCAATTTTCTTTAAAATTCAGTTACAAACTGACCACCCTAATGAAGCAATTTAGTTTTAAAGATTCTTTCTGCTCCAGATTTTAATATGGATTGCAAAGTAAGTTTTATAAATGAATGCGTATTTTTACAAGGTTCATTAGAAACACCACAAACAAAATTAAGATTAAAAAAAAAAAAAAAGATTCAGTAGATTTATTTGGGGCATAAATTTAACATATAGTGTAGCTTCTCAAATACTTACTTTCAAATATATATGCCATGAGATAAACTTTTAAGATTTCCTTTCTATGCAAACACCCAATTTTAATCACTTAAAAGTTAAAATGAAAATTGTTTTAGTCCAAGTCTATGCTGAAGAAAAAAAAAAAAAAAAAAAAAAAAAAAAAGCATTTCAAAAGTGGTCTACAAAAATACAAAAATATCCACGGATAACACCTGATTTTTGAAGGGTCTGCTTTTGAAAATTAATTTTGCATTCAGTGTTTAATACAGTATTTGATAAAGGAAAATGTACAGTGTTTGTTGTGGCTCAATTATAATACTGAAACTCACTGTAACAGGTTAGAGTTTAATGAGAAATGATACACAATTATGAATGCACGGCTTTTTAGTTATATCTGTGCAGATACGAAATCATAAAATATACTTTAGTAGAAAACGCTAGCTAATACAAAAATTAAGTGCTGATTTTTGGGTGGTCTGGTGATTAAATCCAACATCAAATGGTACCATCCTCACTCTCTATGCGCGATTCTATCAAACTACTATGCTATAAATTAACTGAAGTAACTCATTTGACTCTAACATAGAATTTTATGTGCTCTTAAATATAAATAAGGTAATTAGAATAGATTTGAGGAGGGAAAGAACCCCGAGAGGAGCTGGAACAATTTTGTCTGACGACCTGAGGCTGGCCCAAACGTCAGAGTACGGCCATCTGTTCTGTTCTCAGTACTTGGTATGAGAACCAGACTTCAAGCCAAGCAAGAGACAGCAGGCATGGAGAAAACTTTCCTGACGTCCGGCTGCAAGTCAGACAGAGGGGACCTACAGAGAGGACCGGGCAGGAGCCACCACCTCGCCGGGCACAAGGGACTTCCTCTTGTGTTAGCGTGAACGCTTGGAGAAAAGCCTTCTTTTGATAATAACCTTTGTGTGAGCAGCTCAGAGAGCAACTGGCTAACCCTGACTTAACCAATGAGCACAGGGAGGAAGAGATCTTATAAGGTAGTTTTTGATAAAGTTTGCATAGTTCATAATCGAAAAAAAAAAAAAAAAGTTAAAACTCATTATTATCTTCTGAGGGGGAAAAACCCAAAACGAAACCCAAAATTACAACCCACTGCTAGTCAAGGGTGTGAATATTTGAAATTACCCTAGTCTAAAATAGATTCCTGGGGCCCGTGAGGGAGCGTTACAGCCCTTCTAGAACATCAACTAGAATTGTGCAGAATAAAGACATAGATATATAGGGTAATTGTACATTTCTTAAAAATCTGTGGACAGTCACGTCAGAACATATGCATGATCAGGACTATGTTCAAGATGGGTTTATGAAACATGAGATAAAACATAACACATGATCAAATTCTACAAGTGACTCCTAATGAAATATTCATGTCCATAAACATGAAGACAGGAAGCAAACAGTTGCTCTTTTTTTTTTTTTTTTCTATTTCCGATGACTAGTTGATGGAGACTGAAAAGTGCAGTACAACAGCTGCAGCCTGTCATGTGTTCCTTTGGGACTTAAGAGATCAAACTTGGAAATATTTTAAATAAAAATATTTGCCAAAATTTGTGATAACTCTCACTGATGAGCTGCATGAGACGCCCTCCTCTATTTTCTCAGAGCATCCATACAGTTTCTGGAGTGAGTACACACACGCACAGGAGCTGAGCTAGCCTGCTCGGTTAAAGCTGCACTCATCTTGTAGTCTTTCTACATGCTATTTAGTTCTCTGGAGTAACAATTTTTATAACACTGGCAAAGCAGAGCTTTTAAAGGTGGAGTCAAGGGATTGAAAAGACTGAAAATTTATATTAAACTATTTTTTCCAAATCTAGTATGGAATCAGTTGTTCCCACAGCTACCTTCACTTTTCTCCTGAAATTTACTTTGCCTCTAGTTCTGCAGTATAAGAACGTTAGGATATAGGCGAAGTGACTTTAAAGATGCAGGCTGAATTTTTGCATTGAATTAGTAATTGTTTTTAAGCAGTAATGATCACAGACCTTATGACGTTTACCTAACTTCTAGACTCATTAATGTCCCTGGCTTGGCTTACACAGGAAACACAGATCTGCTGGAGGACACGTCAGCGTACTGCATAGCCTTCCATAAAGAATACGGACCGTGCGTTGTGGATGAAAGAGCCATGGAGAGACAGACCCAGGGTAAGATCCCAACTGTCTGGATATGAAACCTGGAAAAATTAATTATCTTCTCTTATCTTTACTTCATTATTTGTAAAATGAATACTAATTATAATGTGGTTGCTCTGAAGATGAAAAAACAGTTAATGTATGTGCCAGGTTTCAACATGTCTTTTCACAGATTCCTACAGTAACAGTGATTTTTAAATTATTCCTTTAACTTTTTTTTTTTTATAGGATTTTTATCTAAGCCATTTTATTCTATATATAATTCAATTAAAGTTCTCTCCATTACTTAGTCCTTGTATACAGTTAGGGCTTTAAGATTTATTTTTATTATTTATGTGGGGGATTATGTGCATGTCAGTAGAGGCCGGAAGAGGGATCCGGACTCTGTGGAGTAGTGAGCGGTCATGTAGCTTCAGGAACTGAACTCAGGACCTCTGTAAGGAGAGGAGGCACTCTCATCTGCTCTGCCACCTCTCCACTCCACAATCAACATTGTCTTAAAGGAACGAACATCATATTCTGATGTCCTGTCGTGAGGCTTTTAAGATTATATTGCTGTCCATAGAAATATTTTTAAACGGAATGACTTTTATTCAAAAGGCCCCAAATTAATTTTGTGTGCGAAATTTTGTGGTTAATTCAGTTTCAGGTTCAGGAACCAAATAAATAAGCTAACAAGTGATTTAAGTTATTAAAGGGATTTCTACACGCTGTATTACAGATGGCAAAATTTATTAAAATGACCTATACTTTCTACCTTTCTTATTTTTTATTTTTATTTTTTGGGTTTTTCGAGACAGACTTTCTCTGTGTAGCCTTGGCTGTCCTGGACTTACTCTGTAGACCAGGCTGGCCTCGAACTCACAGAGATCCACCTGCCTCTGCCTCCCGAGTGCTGCGATTACAGGCGTGCGCCATCATGCCCAGCTAGATAACCTCAATCCTCAGAATTGCGAATTCTAGTTGGCAATCCAGCTAAATAAATGGTAAATGTGTTGTCATATCAAAGAAGCACAGCATATGGCAAGTTAAAGAAGGCTCATGCACCAGCGAGTCACAAGCACCATGGGCAGTATACTGGAAAGTGGGCTGCCTAGTTAAACGGTAAGGATGGAGGGTTACAAATGAGAAAGCAGGAACTGAAATCAGGAATTTGGAGATTGCACTCAACCTTTTATCTTCTCCACCACCCCAGAAATTTAAAACTTAATCAGATAATGGATATTAAGAATTTTGAGAATCTGAAAAAAACATGAGAACAATTTGTTTGCAAGCTGACAGGAAATGATGTTTAGGGAAAATTCCATTATTTGACAGAAAGTACTTTATTAAAAGATGGGAGACTGTTGTTTTGGAGATCACTAGTGACAAAAGAAGCAAAAGCAGTGTGCCAGTCCCTTCGGGGGCATGCTGTCATTAGACGGCATGCTGTGCCACCTAAACGCTGGTGCACTGAAAGATCATGCAAAACTGACAAAAGGAGAAACTGTAAAAATAGGATTAGGGAAGAAATGAAGTTAGGGAGAGGACGGGTAACCCTAAGTCTGCTCAATGGTTTTGGGTTTGCAGTGAGCCTTTCTTGCACAGGGACTTTGCGTGCTGGCCGAATGAGCTTTCCACACAGTGTTTTAGGTCAGAAGAGGAGGAATCGCTTTTCATATAAAGCTGTCAGGCTTTGCTGGAAAACAACAAAGGTACTATAAATTCAAACCCATGAATTCTGAAGTTATTATAAATAGGAAATGTAATTTAGTTTGTGATGGTCAGAAAATGAAAATTACTACACTTTATCACCTTGCCCATTTACTTATTTAAAAATTCCACGGAGGTTTAGCGCTACACATTTTCTGATAAAAAGTGTTTCTTAAATAATGAACATGGAACATGAACATACATAGAAAAATAAAATGTAAAAGGTTAATATCTGCTTTCTTCTGTTTTGTTCTATGCTCTTTTATGAACTTCCAAAATCAGAACCAAATATGCTTATTAAAATGCCTGGAAGGAGCCACTTGGCGTTTGGCAGGTTAAAGACACGGCATTTCAAATGCGGTTCGGCAAGTCCTGTTTGGAGCCCTGTGGACAGTGTCTGTGCTTCTCCATAAGGAGAAAGCAAGAAACTGTTCATATTATTGAAGACTGGGGAAATGTTTCAACAATGGAAAAATGTGTGCTCTGCCAGGAAGAGAGTTGATAAGAAAGCTTCTCTGTGGTCTACAGACTATTGCACATTCAAATAAAATACAGGAGAAAAGAATGTCCAACAGATAATATGTTTAAAAACACATCAACATATAAACTAGTCTGTGCCCAGAAATAAAACATGGATACCAGACACCATTGCAGTCAAACCTGTCTTAATTTGCTTCTGTTTTAATGACCTTTAGAAAACGGTCTAAACTGATTATCAGCAATACACTGTTTTTGCTTTTTTTTTCTTAAAAAAATATTTTGAGACCACTTTTGATAAGCACACATATAATGCGGTCTTAACAGACAAATATAACTTTAGCGAGACTAAACAAAAGTGCAAAACTCAAAAAACAAAATTAAAAAATATGGAAGCATAAGCTAAAATTTTCTGCATAGCTGAAATCTATTTAAAGCAAGTCCTTGCTGCAGGGGTGGGAAGGGTGCGGACAGGACGTTAAAGCAGTTTGTTTGTTTTTTGTTTGTTTTAAATGTCTTCTGCATGTTTAAATGATGCAAAAAAATAAATTCACTCCATAAGCTTGAAAACACCTTACAGACAATTCATTCCTATATCTTTAGAAACCATGGTCGTGGCAGCGCCTCCCTCCGCAAGGTACACAGCAGTGCTCGATTTAGAATGAACTGCCCTGTCACTGCCGTTGTTGTTGACCTCACAGTCCAGCGGTTCCGTGGAGATGACCCAGGTGGAGGGGCGCCACCGCTTAAGAGAATATGGAGTTTTCACACGTTTCTTGATCTTTTCACCTGATCCTGATTTGCCATCTTGTGTCGAATCACCTACTGAAAACAAAAGTACAGGAAATGAGCTGTGTAAAAGGAAAACATTCCACAGTAAAGGGGTTTGCTGGGTATATAGTGCAGGTGATGGAGTGCTCGCCTGGAGTGCACAAGGCCCTGAGCTCGGTCCCGGCGCCACAGGGACCCGAGCACTATGGAAGTAGAATCAGGAGGACCAGACGCTCAGGGTTATCCTTGAGCACACAGCTTCTACACAAGGCCAGCCTGAGCTACATAAGGCCAGCCTGAGCTACATAAGGCTAGCCTGAGCTGCATGAGAGCCTGTCACCACAACAAAACCAAACCGGATGGGGAAATAAAGGGGCTGGATTTCACCAGCAGGTCAGACCAGCATCTGTTGAACCCAATGATGGACATTTCTTGAAATATGTGATGACACTAGGCAATGCCTTCCTAGGCAAAATTCAACTAGCTCATTTTTGAGACTTAACTAAAAAATAATTAAAACTCCCAAGAACTGAGAAAATTCAAAATACCCCCAGGCCCCACCCCACAGGGTTTCTCTGTGTTAGCCTTGGCTGTCCTGGACTCGCTTTGTAGACCAGGCTGGCCTCAAACTCACAGCGATCCGCCTGCCTCTGCCTCCGAGTGCTGGGATTAGAGCCACAGCAGGCTTAGATCTTCTTTTGTATGTGGTTCTGGAGACCAAAGCCTGGGCCTTGTGTGTACCGGGCAAGTGTCTTCTGAGCTCCATGTCTAGCCAAGGCCCTAGATATTTACTGTTCTGAGACCTTCTTTCAGCCCATTCTTTACTGTAAGAAACATAAAACAGGGCTCTTTTTCTTGCATAAATGTACACAAAAGAGAAATCATCTCACGTGATGTTAAGAGACTTTGGTGAGCTTTTCTGTTTGTTGGCACCAGCCTAGCTGTCTCGGTTCCAAGCCCACAGTCCTGCTCTATGTAGTGTATGGAACTCAATAATGAGATGACACCGAGGGTCTGAGAACAACTTCACAGTTTTCTGAAACTCCTTTTGACTTCCATGACTTACTAAGAGCTGGGAGCGGTGGCACACACCTAACCCCAGCACGCAGACGTTTCAGGCCAGACCTTGTCTCAAACACACACACACACACACACACACACACACACACACACAGGTTAATAACTAAATGTAGATTTAACATATTAATATTATAGCAAGTGCTTCAGAAGTGGCATAATGCTGCTACTCGGTGCTGCCATGACCGAGTCCTGATTTAATCTCTTCATGTGTCACAGTGAGTATGTGAACCACACCATAAAGAACCTACCAAGTGAAACACAGATTAAGTTGATAATTCTGACTATCCTGATACTAGATTTTTAACTTTTTTTTTTTTTTCCTCGAGACAGGGTTTCTCTGTGTAGCCTTGGCTGTCCTGGACTCACTTTGTAGACCAGGCTGGCCTCGAACTCACAGTGATCTGCCTGCCTCTGCCTCCCAAGTGCTGGGATTAAAGGAGTATGCCCCCATACCCAGCTTTAGATTTTAATTATTAATGACCAAAAAGGAAAGGGGAAAAAAGGGAAGAAAGAAAAGAAAACCCATCTCTCCCTTTACAATAATCTAATTACTTCTGAGGCCGAGTCTCCTTTTCTCTGGAAGTGATAGATGTGAAGACTCAACAGCTGAAAATGTAACCTGCTTCTGTTTCATTTAACTGCCGCAATGGGTGCTGCGTGGTCTTTCCACTTACTCTGTATACTGCTGCCATCCAGGATATTTGTGGCTGAAAGATCCAGAGAATTAGGCCTCTGTGCTCTCCTGGGCTTGGATGGCCCAGGACCTGCAGCTGTGCATGTAGTGCCTTGTGTAGGTACATCTTGGTCTGAACAGGGATTGCTGTTGTTGTTATTGGAATTAGTTCGGCCACCTTCTAATGGCCGTTCCCTCCTGTCTGCCAAGCGATCCAGGACCCCTTCATCCCGGCCAGCTTGCTGCTCTCGTCTCAGTAAAGGTTCGTGCTCATCAGGGCTGGAATTGATAGTCAGCCGGGTATCTTCACCAGCAAATTGATTTTGCAGCATTTCTTGGGCCCTATGTGCCACCATGTTGGCTGCCTGGCCAGACGGCACCGCCCCGTTGGCATACTGGGTTGTGGCAGCGTGGGAATTAACGCTGTGGCTTCTTCCTGCCACACCGTTCATAGTCACCGTCGCCACATGAGGCTCTGCTGCATTGATTGTGTTCATCTTGGCAACTCCGGTCTCTACTTGTTTCAAGTTTGATTTGTGCTTGTTGCCAAATTTTAGCCGGGGTTCTTTTGTTGAATTTTTGGTATTCAAAGGCAAACTAGTAGGTCTCTTAGGAAGGTTCTGTTGCTTGGGGAGAGGATAGATCTGAGCAGGTGGAACGTCAGGGATTAAACACGCTTGGCCGTTTGCAGCCTGTGTGAAATCCTGCTGCCCAGTCACTTCCGCTGCCAGTTTGATGAGTGGATAAAGCAGGCTGGAGCTGGTGCTGCTCAGGGGGTCTGGCCCGCTGAACTGCTTCAGAGAATGTTCCATGAGGTTCTCGTCAGAGCTTTCCTTGAGGTTCTTGTCAACTTCTTTTGGGTCTAGCTTATTGGTCTCCAAGTCTTCTTCCGTCAGCTGTAAGCAGACAGGGGTGGGCCCGATTGACTGTGCGACATTTGGGGCGTGTAGATTTGTTTCGTCTGGGTATGGCATCTCGGATATAGTGGTCATGCCAGTACTCGGAGTGAGGCCAGTGGTGTTTGTGGTGGTGGTGTTTGTGGACAGGCTGGTGACGCTTGTCTCGGGGCTGGGGATCCGGGCTTGTGCTTGCTGCCGCTCGTAATTAATCGAATTCCGGTTCTTTTCGCCTCCAGCCACAGGTGTGCTGGACATGGAATGCTCGGAGGAAATATTCTTCACCATACTGTCAGTGTGGTGAATGGAGTCTTCAATGTATGAGGAGGAAGAATAGTCTGGGTAAGGCCCAATTTTTGGCACACGCCTGTTATGTGACAGGTTGCTTGAAGAGAGAGAGAAAGAGAGAAAAAGGAACGGCATTGAGAACGTAAACTTAGGACAAATAGTCTATTCCAAGTGGACACCACTGATTTCACAGTCCGACTGCCTTTTATCTTACTCTTTACATTCTTTTTATCGCACTTATTTATTTGGCATGCACAGGGCATGTGTGGAGGTCAGAGGACAACCTGTGGGAGTTGATTCATTTTCAACACGTGGGTCTCAGACCTCAGACTCAGGGGTCAGGCCTGGGAACAAGCACTTCACCCACCAAGCCATCTCACTTGCTCTACTTTACTTTCACTCATATTTAAGAGGTGACGTCAAAATCCTAGTAATTATTAACAGCTTGCTAAATATAAATTTTATGAGTTTTTTTTTATATGAAATCTGTAAGATTTTGTGAAAATCTATATGGCTCTTTGGCTCCAGATAGAATGCTTATGGATGCTCATTATTTGGTTTACAAGAGCTAACTGAGAGGATAGAGGAATGGCGCAGGGGCTAAGAGGCTCAGCTGTTCAATTCCCAGCACCCACATGACTTGTAGATCCAATGCCACCTTCCGGCCTTGGAAGGAACTGCAGGAACATGGAGCACACACATTCAGGCACTTACATACATAAAACAAAAACACATCAGTTGATTCTAAAAATCTCACCTATGATTTCATAACATCAGCAAATATCAACAAATATATCTTTTATGAGTTGTGGACAGTGCTTTGTAGCGAGAGGAACCTGGGATGTATTTATTTTGTATTCCTGTATTCCTAGATCTATAGTATATGTTCAGCAAGTATGCTATGAATTAGGTTTAATGGCCAAGTGACAAAAAAGAACACAGAATTTGTTCATTTCCCCAGATCATGCACATTTAAGAGGCAAAGACCAACAATGGACCATCCCTTCCTGGGGGACCATCCCTTCGAGGCAGGGATGAGGCAGAGTACGGCACTCAGATAAAGGAACAAAGATGTAGCACTGCTCTTCAGGCACTGAGGCCATGACTGGCAAGTGACAGTCCATTACAGAAAACATGAAGGACAGCCTCCCCTGAGGCGACCAAGGCACTGGGGCACTAACAGAGAAAAGCATTAGAGAAGATAGCCAGCAGCTGAGCAGAGACGGGCTCTATAAAAAGATGGCTGTGTAATAAGGGGAGTCGCAGCAGGGCAAAGAGAAGGCTGCTGTCCAGCCATGAAAAGAGAAGCAAAGGAGATATGGAGGGGTTAAGGCTCAATAAAATGAAACCTGCAGTGCAAATAACTATTTGAGGGAAACTTAGGAGAGACCAGAGCTGAGGCGACCCATCCCAAGTACAGGTGAATGCTCTAGAAAAGGGGGAAAGGCCAAAGTAAAGGAGAGGCACAGGTTTCTTTTTATGAGTCAAGAAAAATTTTAAAAAGTATTTAAAGTAGAAGCTTCAGCTGACGTTTTAAATTTTGTTTCATTTTTTCGAGACAGGGTTTCTCTTTATAGTCTTGGCTGTCCTGGACTTGCTCTGTAGACCAGGCTGCCCTCGAATTCAGAGATCCGCCTGTGTCGGCCTCCCGAGTGCTGGGATTAAAGGTGTGTGCCACTATGCCCGGCTAAAACTTTGTTTTTATTTTATGTATATGAATATTTGCCTGCAGATAGAGGTGTGCAGTGGGTGCATGTGCAGTACCTGTAGAGGTTAGGAGAGGGAGTTGGAGGTTAGGAGAAGGAGCTGGACTCCCTGGAATCGGAGTTACAGATGGTTAGGAACTACCATGTGAGTGGGTGCTGGGAATTGAACCAGGGTCCTTTGCAAGAGCAACAAGGGCTTTTAAGCACTGAGCCATCTCTCTGGTCCCTTCAGCCGACTCTTGACAGGTATATATACATTGTATATTTTACAGGTTATAGGGCAGTAGAAATACAGAATGAAGATAGAAACGGAAGACTTTTATAATAATTGTTATTTTGTTTTTCCTCCAAGACAGGGTTTCTCTTATACTCCTGGCTGTCCTAGACTTGCTTTGTAGACCAAGCTGGCTTTGAACTCACAGAGATCCACCTGCTTCTGCTCCCCAAGTGCTGGGATGACAGGTGTGCACCACAATGCTGGGCTGACTTTTATAGTACTTGTGAAGTGAAAACACTTGTATTGAGAACAGCTAGTCTCTCCTCTGCCTGGTTGTGATATGCAATGTGCTATGTGGTATGCTTGGAGGTCACTCCATGGATTTATAAGTAGTGCAAACAGCATATCATACAAACTGTTCTTACAAAGGAGAACAGAAAATAGAAAAAAAAATTCAAGAATCAAGTATATGTTTATCTTCATGTCTCCTGGTAATACTTTCCTGGGTGTTTTTCAGAAGCTTTTAAATATGTATTAAATAAAATAATAGCCGGGTGTGGTGGCACACGCCAGTAATCCCAGCACTGGGAGGCAGAGGCAGGTGGATCTCTATGAGTTCAAAGCCAGCCTGGTCTACAAAGCAAGTCCTGTGCAGCCAGGGCTACACAGAGAAACCCTGTCTCGGAAAACAACAAAACAAAACAACCTCCTCCAACAACAAAGAATGGGAACACTGAGGGACTTGAGACACGGCTCAGTGCTTCAGAGCACTCCTTCCACTCGTAGAGGACCTGAGTTCAGGTGACGGCACCAGAGCTCACAACCGTCTGTACTCTGCTTTCCAGGGGTCTCATGTCTCTGGCCTACAGACACCTTAACTCACATGCACATCCCTACTCACACAGTTAAGATAACAAAAGTAAATAGTTTTTTAAAAATGGCAATGTTGGAGTTCGAGGTCAGCCTGGTCTACAAAGTGAGTCCAGGACAGCCAAGGCTACACAGAGAAACCCTGTCTTGAATAAACAAAAAACAAAAACAAAAAAACAAAAAACAAAACAAAACAAAACAAAAAACCGAAAAGGGGGGGGGGCGAATGTTGAAAGAAAAATGATAAACGTTCACACCAATAGGTGTGAGTTATCACACCATTAATGTGTGGCTTGCCAGTAATTATCTCCTGTTCTTTACCTGGATTCAGCTGCCCTCGGGATCTTACCGTTCATTCTGCATAGCAGTAGACATTGGATTGACCGTTGGGCTCACTGACTTGTTTCTCTCCCATATCATCATGAGTTCAGCCATTCTTTCCTCAGCGCACTGTGCGGTAAGCCGAGCCTCTGCATCCTGGTCCCAGCAGTCTTCGATTGTTTCCTTGAGTGACCTCACTGCCTATAACACAAAATAGACACCAGACAGCATGCTGTTTTTAAAAACTGTATTCAGGTTTGGTTTGTTTTTTCTTTTTCTTTTTCTTTTTTGAGACAGGGTTTCTCTGTGTAGCCTTGGCTGTCCTGGACTCCCTTTGTAGACCAGGCTGGCCTCGAACTCAGGTCGATCTACCTGCCTCTGCCTCCCAAGTGCTGGGATTAAAGGCGTGCGCCACCATGCCCAGCTTTGTTTTTTCAAATAGTTTATTTTTATTTTATGTACATTGGTGTTTTTTGTTTGTTTGTTTTTTGAGACAGGGTTTCTCTGTATAGCCCTGGCTTTGTAGACCAGGTTAGCCTCGAACTCACAGAGATCCATCTGCCTCTCCCACCCAAGGGCTGGGACTAAAGGTGTGTGCTACCATACCTGGCTGGGGAAAGCTAGTTTTAACTTCCTTTAGAAAATAAGCATTAGTGGGATGTAGCTCAGTTGCTAAGAATACTTTCTTCACATGTATGAAGCCCTGGTTTTGATACCAAGCACCCCAAAATGGCATGGTGTTACATGCCTGTAATCCAAGCAATGGAGAGATAGAGGCACGGGAATAAAAGATCAAGGTCACCCTCGGATACATTGTGAGTTCTAAGCCAGTCTGGGCTACATGAGACCCCATATAAAAAATTAAAGGCAAACAAATAAGGAAAATAAATCCAAGCCCCAGACACTGGAACCAGGTGTGGTGGTGTAGGGTGGTAACCCTAGCACTGCTCAGGAGAAACAGAAGGATTGCCCTGAGTTCGAGGTCAGGTTGTATTACATAGTGAATCCCAAACAGTCAGTTACTATTACTTCCTAAGTCACTGAGGGAGAGCCTTTCTCAACCTAACAAACAACTCAGACAGACATTCGGAAGGGTGTGCTGGCATACACCTCTAATACAAGCAGGTGGAGACAGAGGCAGGCAGAGTTGCTATGCCATCCTGGTTTAAACAGAGTCCAGTTAAGTTAGGGCTACACAGTGACACCCTGTCTTAAAACAAATGAAATGTTCCAGAATACATAATTAATACAAACACAAAACACATAATAGATAAAATAATCTTTACAGGGGCCGGGAAGAAGGCTCAGTGGTGAAACACTTGTGCTGAAACTGTAAGGAGGAGTTCGAGTTCCCAGAACCTACAGAAGAAGCTGGAACATTGTGTGGAGTGGACATTGACATCTCAGCACTGGGGGGAGGAGGGGGCAGAGTGAGGGAATTCCTGGGGAAGTTGGCTAGCTTGGAACCAGTGAGCTCTGGGTTCATCAAGAGGCTCGGAGTCAGTAACTAACATGGAGAACAACTGAAGAAAAGGCTCCCCAACATCGACATCCGCCCTAACCCACATGTGCACCCACACACTCAAGACACTCAACACTCAGACAAGTACGTACACACACACACACACACACACACACACACACACACACACAGGGAAGAAAAAAGGAAGGAAGGGAAGGAGGGAGGAAGGAAGATCTCTTTTGACTTGTTTCTAGATTTTTAAGGTTCAGGCTTTTCATCTGGGCTGGACAGATGGGTAACTAGACAGAGCACAAGTGTTGAGGGCTGCAGATTATCTGCTCAGATTGCACACAAAAGCTGGGTGGGCAAAGCAGTTTTTCTGCAATCCCAGAGTATTGGAGGCAAAGACAGGGGTCCCTGGACAAGGTGGCTAGCCAGACTAGCCAAAGCACCGATCTCCAGGATCAACACAGATCCTACATCAATACAGGGTAAAGAGTGATCGAAGGCACGCAATGTCAATGTCAACCTCAGGCGTCCACATGAGCCTACACACATGTAAACACACGTTCACAACCATCAGAGGCACACACACTTTGATATCTACCTTTCCTCCGCTTCAAAAGGATACTTACTATAGGCTAAGGGTGGCAGATTTAGCAATGAGAATATAGAATACCAAGTTCAATCTGCACTTTGACAAATAAGAACATTTTAGTACATTTATATACATATACATTTATCTATCTTTTCTATGTTATATTTAAGATGAACATTTTTTTTTTTTTAAATCTGCAAAGCCTAGTTTTGTTGTTTTTTGAGACAACGGTTTCTCTGTGTAGCCTTGGCTGTCCTGGAACTTGCTCTGTAGACCAGGTTGGCCTCGAACTCAGTGATCTCCCTGCCTCTGCCTTTCAAGTACTGGGAATAAACACATGTGCTACTATTTCCAACTGCTTATGTTGGTGCTTATTAGAGACTTAATTAAGCTACATCTATAGCCCCAAATGTTCAGTTTCAAATAAAAATACATTTAAAATGAAAGCAAGTATAGGGTTATAATTCTGTAAATATTATTTTAATGAGAATTCAAGTGCCTACAGACCCAGAGGCTGGCACTGGCTTGCCTGGGGCTGATGTTAGAATTGTAGGTTCTGGGAACTGAATCCAGGTCCCTGCAGAGCAGAGGTGCTTTTTAAAAGACTTAAATAATATTTTAAAACACAACAAATTTCAGTATTTGAGTGGTTCAACAGCACATATAAGCAGATATTAGAGAGAAACTGTGAGTTTGCAGATGGAAAAACAAAATTTCTCAGTCTGAGGACAGAAGTTGATAGCGAGGAAGAGGAGCAAGAGAGCAGCAGACTTGCGAGGTGTGATCCCACACAGGAGCGATTGTACTAGATACACAGGACGGGAGTCCCGCACGGGGAGGAGAAAGGGCAGGGGGAATACTTGAACTCCTCAAATTTAACAAAGTAAGTGAACCCAAGAAACTTGGCCAACTCTAAAGCAGGATAAGCCCCATAGCTTCATGATAAGACAACTTACAGTTGAAGTGCCATACGCCAAAAGTAATCAGAGACCCTGACAATGAGAAATTTTAAAAAAGACTCCAATGAGACCAACAGCCATTTTTCCGTGAAAACCATGGTAGCCAGACCGCTATGGTATATTTAAAGCATTGGAATGAAAACAACTGTTAAGAAGAATTAGATATCAAATAAAATTATCTTTTAATAATGAAGAAATTAAGATAGTCCTAGATAAATCAAACCTGGGGAACTCACTGCCAGAGGGTGTGCCCTATAGAGTTAATGGGGCTCTCCACACTGCAATTTAAAAAGTAATTACAGATAATTATAAGAGCCAGTAAATTGCATTTTTTATAGCCCTTCTTTTTTTTTTTTTAAGGAATTAATGAACCTTTAGTCATTTTAATAAATTATATACTTCCTCTCTAACTCTTGTATTGCTACTAAAATGAGGCTTTTTTTGGCTGTACCTTATCACGTTTAAATGGATTTGTTGGAAGTAAACCAAGTATTACAAATCCCTTACTTAGCAACTTCATCTAAATTAGAAGTAGAAAGTTTTCAGGTAAATCTGCGTATGCTGCATATCCCACAATGGCAGGGTTGCCAGCAGACAGGACCTCAAAGAGTAGATCTTAGTTGTCGTAGTGAAATGAAACAAATTAAGGAAGATGAAAGGAAGTTGCAACTTAGTATAACAGATTCTCAGGGACTTCATAAACATTTTCAGTGGGGGCGGCAGCTCTGGAGTCCTGGTGAAGTGCACCTCGCCTTCTCACCAGCTATTGGGCCTTAAGGAGCTGCCCAGGCCATCATGTGCATGTGAACCTAACTAGAAGCTCTTCGGTGGTCACATGCTTAAAGACTCCAATCTCATTTGAGACACAAGCTAGCTCTGACATTAACTTATTAACAAAGGTGACCAATAAGATAAAGTCCAATCTATCTGAACGGAAATATACAGGTCTCTCTGATACGACAACAATGAAAACATTCTATCATACTAAGGCAATCTGTAAGTGGAAAGTGAAACTAAATAGTAAGCTGATTTAAATTACTAAATTTCCTTTTTAATTACAGTTAAGAAAATTAATTTGCACTAAGTATAAAGATGTAATAAATACATTTGTTAGTAATCATTATTACTACCTTCCCTCTTTTTTTCTTTTAAAGATTTATTTATTTGTACAGTACTCTGCCCGCACGTGTGCCCGCACACCACAAGAGAGCACCAGATCTCATTACAGATGGCTGTGAGCCACCATCTGGATGCTGGGGACTGAACTCAGGTCCTCTGAAAGAGTAGACAGTGCTCTTTACCCCTGAGCCATCTCTCTAGCTCCCTGCTCTTTTTAAAATATTTTATTTATTTATTATTTATACAGTATTCTGCCCCCATGTGTGCCTGCACACTAGAAGAGGGCACCAGATCTCCAGATCCCATTACAGATGGTTATGAGATACCACGTGGTTGCTGAGAATTGAACTCAGGACCATTGGAAGAACAGACAGTGCTCTTAACCTCTGAGCCATTTCTCCAGGCCCCTCCCCCTTTTTATTACTACCTTTTAAAAAAGAGATATCTGAGGAAATATGAAGCAATATAATCTCCTAAAAATATAAATATGATTGTAGATGTTGAAATAAAAATTATAAATGTATTTATTGGGGGGAACGGCATGTGTTATGTTGGGCACATGGTATTATCTCCTTCTACTCTGTGGATTCCATGGACTGAAATACACAATCAAGCTTGGGGGCAAGGGCCTTGACCTGATACACCATCCTGTCATCCAGGAAATCAGAGAGTCCAGGACAGTCTGGACTACAAGAGAAACCCTGTCTCGAAAAAACCAAAAACCAACAAACAAACAAACAAAAACAAAACCCAACAGTACTAGTGAGAAATTGATGAATGACCCAAAAGGTAAAGCTGAGCAAATGCTGAACAACGTAGAAAACAATGAAAATGAGATGGAGGCTGGAGGTGGAGCTCAGATGGTGGCGTGCTACCACACATGAGACCCTAGTCAGAGCACAGCGCCACACAGATCAGCACAGTGGCACACACATCAGAGGTGAAGGCAGGAGTTCAGTTTTACTTGGCTACATAGTTAGTATGGGCTCATGTAGCCCAGTTTCCCAAACAAACAAACAAAAAGATGAAAATACAGGAAAGAAAATCACACCCGGAATGTCAGGTGGTTCAGTAATATTTTAATGAGAATTCAAGGACACAGACATATAAGGAAAGAAGCAACTTTAAAAGAAACACCAGAGAACTCCTGATTGAGGAAAGTTGTGCATTTTCAAACTTAAAAAAATAAAAATAAAAAAAGAATCTATTCAATATCCAGGAGAAAAACGTTTGAAAAGAACCATGCTAACACACACCCAAGTGAAATTTCAAAACTGAAATGACAAAATAAGTCTTAACAGCTTACAGAAGAACAAATTTTAAAACTGGGTGTGGTGCTATATTCTTGCAACCCCAAAGTGGCGGTTTCAGTGAGCACAGCCTCTATGGGCACACCTATTTGACTGCGTGATCCTCAGCAGAACTGTTTGGGAAGGACGAGGAGGCGTGGCTTTCATGGAGGAGGAGTGTCCCTGGGGTAGGCTTTGAGGTTTCAAAAGCCCACTCTCTCTGACTGCCGCCTATTGACCAGCAGTAGCTTTTAGCTATTACTCCAGCGACGGTCCTGCCTGCCACCCACTACGCTTCCTATCATGATGATCACGGGCTGACACTCTGAAACTTAAGCTAGCCCCAACTTAATGTCTTATAGATCGCCTGGATCATGGTGCCTCTTTACACCAATAGAACAGTAACTAACATGAGAGGTAGACGGAGAAGGATGAGGTGTTCAAAGTCATCCTGAGCTATGTAGGGAGTTGGAGGGCAGTCGGGGCTTAATAAGATCCTGTCTCAAAAGGAAAAAAAAAAAAAAAAGAAGAAATAGATAAGATAAAATGATAAAAACATAAAGCAATGGAGGGTCTGTGTGAGGAGGGCTGGTGGGTAAGAACACTATTCAGGCAAGCCTGGCAACCTGAGCTCCAGTTCAGTCCTTAGAACCCACTGAATGAAGGACTGTGTATGCATAATCCCAGCGCTTGTGCTGTGAGATGGGTGACGGGGACAACACTGACTAGCACGCCGTGGGCTAGGCACTCTGGAGTAAGCAGTGTGACAGGGATAAGGGGGACCGGCCTCAACAGGGCTGCCACACTGTCCTCTCGCTCCCAGATGTGCTCCTAGCACACCCTTAGTGGGGTTAAGCCTGGCCACATGTGAATTTTCACCATGAAGACTGGAGCTAGGGGACAAAGCCATCACTTTGCTGTTTATTACTCATGTGTGACAGTAAGATGGAAAAAGTGTATTCATGCACGGATTTGTAATGTTTACAACCTAACACATAGAGTAATACAATCACTTAAACGGAACTTCATCAAAAGAAGATACCTATAAGTAAGAGAAAGACATAAGATTAAAAAAAAAATGTTGCTTCTGTGTAGAACCTAGAAAGAAAGATGACAAAGAACTAGGGACTCCGCTGGATGGTGTTTTTGTTTTTAAAATAATTTGCTTATTTATTTTATGTATATGAGTGTTCTGTTTTCATGCACAACAGAAGAGGGAATTAGATTCCATTACAGATGGTTGTGATCTACCAAGTGGGTACTGGGAATTCAACTCAGGACCCCTGGAAAAGCAGCAAGTGCTCTTAGCCACTGAGCCAGCTCTCCAGCCCCAGGCATGATATTTTTTTGAAATAAGTTTTCCCAAATGGCAAGAGCTTAAAGCAAGGAATATAGTATGCATGGTTCCTTAAAGTCCTTAAAGTTGTTCAATATTTTGTTGCATAGGAAATGTTTACATAAACACAATTCTGATGTTTTATATTTTATTTGACTTATTTGGTCAAACACTCCCACCAACCCATCTTTGCCCATGTTTTACACTGAGCCCAGGCTGGCCTTGAAACATGTTCAGTGGTAGGGTACAGGCATACTCACCACAGACAGCTGGCTTTGAGTTTTTGCTTCAAGAACATTTAGACTTATCTACTTTAAGTAAGAAGTTCTTAGCCGGACAGTGGTGGCACAAGCCTCTGGAGGCAGAGGCAGGCAGATCACTATGAGTTCGAGGCCCGCCTGGTCTACAAAGCGAGTCCACGACAGCCAAGGCTACACAGAGAAACACTGTCTTGAAAAAAAAAACAAAAACAAAAACAAAACCCAAAAAACAACAACAACAAAAAGAAGTTCTTTCTTTCTTTCTTTCTTTCTTTCTTTCTTTCTTTCTTTCTTTCATTAAGATTTATTTAGTGTATGAATGTGATATACACCCACAGGCCAGAAGAGGGCGCCAGATCTCATTATAGATGGTTATGAGTCACCATGTGTTCGCTGGGAATTGAACTCAGGACTTTTGGAAGAGCAGCCGGTGCTCTTAACCACTGAGCCATGTCTCCAGCCCAGTTCTTGTTTTCTTACCAGGCTATTTTCTTTCCAGGCTTCTGGGAACTTGGGTCTCTGCTTTTCTCTCGACACAAGAACCTGCATATCCTCAAAAGTGGGATGGTTTCCAACTTCTGTCTGAAAAGCCATCTGGTATTCTGGTACAGACTCACCTGTGTATTTACAGAAAAGAATGGTAGGATTCCTGATTATTATAGAGGATAGAGTAGCAGAGGTGTTTCTAGTATCAAATAAGCATAGAGATCATATGTATTAAACCATTTCAAGAATATATACAAATTTCAGAGACGTTATTGTTGATTTGATGTGTTGTGATATTTAGATATCTCAAATTTTACTGATAAAAAAGTCTCGATGCTATACAGGTTAGTATTCTTTAGTGTTGGGGATCAAACTCAACACTTTGCTAAGTACATACTAAGTACTTGGACATGCTAAGCACATATGTTAAGACCAAGCCTTGGACATCTACCCCCCTCTGCCCCCAATACAGGGTTTCTCTGTGTAGCCCTGGCTGTCCTGGAACTCACAGAGATCCACCTGCCTCTGTGTGTGAGCCACCATGCCTAGCTTAACACTTTTTTTAAGTTAAGTTTCCCACCAATGAGCTAGACAGGTATTTTAAAATGGGTTTGACTGCTATTAAATTTAGGAGGGAAATATTATAAAGAATACTTAATGCTTAAAATTATGCCTGCACTGTAATGTCATATTAGAACACAGAGAAAATTACAGATTTAGCATGATTACATGCAACCAAATTTAAGAGGAAAGACTGTCCCCCTCAGTCACAGTCACAGAGGAGGGGAGTGAGGGGAAAATGGGAGGGAGGGAGGGAGGAATGGGAGGATACAAGGGATGGGATAACAATTTAGATGTAATATGAATAAATTAATAAATTATATTTTTTTTAAAAAAGAGGAAAGACTGAATAATCACCATGCCTTACTAGGTTATTAGCTCTCTTCTAGTTCAGCCAGAATGTATCAAATATTACAATCTTTCTGTTTTGGTTTGCTTTTGGAGATAGGGTCTCATGTACTCCAGGCTGGCCTCATATTCCTTAGGCAGCCAAGGGTGGCTCCTGCTGTTACCTCCTAAGGGTTTGGGTTACAGGTGTGCACTGCCACAGCAGGTTGCAGGGCTGGGGACTAAACTCAGGACTTCCTGCATGCTATGTGGCACTGCACCAAATGAGCCACACCCTTAAGTTAGTCCTATCTAAAAATGTTTATGACAACGACCATGCCATTGTTTCATTTTCCTCAGTCAGCACCCTACTAGTATCTGACAACTGTGTGTCACCAATAGGTACAATTAGCTGCTTACAATGAAATACTTCTGAATTTATAAAATGAAATAAAGTGTATTAATAAACATACAGAAGATCCCTTAGAATTAATAAATAGAAATCCAAAGGCCTGGAGGGGCGGTTCTCAACCTTTCTAACGTTGCAACCCCGGAATACAGCTCCTTACCTTGGAGTGACCTCCAGCCATGAAATTATTTTCATTGTTACTTCCTATCTGAAATTTTGCTACTGTTGTGAATAATAATGTAAATATTTTTGGAGATACAAGTTTGCCATGGGGTCATGACCCCCTGGGAACCGCTGGCCTAGAGGACTCTTGGCAAAGAACACAAGAGAGCTATAGTCTTCCTGGCTCCCCAGCACTCTAAAGCACTACAACAACAAGGTAAGTTAGAAGGGAAGGCGCTTAGGGCACTCTGGTTCTAATCTTGGCTTCATCTCTTCCTCGGAGAAGTCACACAGCTCTTGTGTGTTTCAATCTTCCTGTCAGCAGGACAGTAATGTCTGTCTTGCTTGTCTCGCTGGCACAGCGATCAAGCTCTAGTGACCCAGATGAGAGAACTAAACACGACAAGCTTCTGTTTCTAACAACAATGAAGTTATAATGACCCAGATGAAAACCCTTCTGTTTCTATCTGAATATTCAAAATAATTCTTGCCTTCTATCAGTATTTTGTTTTTGTTTTTGTTTTTTTTTTTGAGACAGGGTTTCTCTGTGTAGCCTTAGCTGTCCTGGATTCGCTTTGTAGACCAGGCTGGCCTTGAACTGTCTGCATCTGCTGGGATTAAAGGCATGCACCACCACGCCTGGTGAGCATTTTATACAATGTACAAATATTAATTGTATATTTCTGTGATCTGTGCAGCAGAATCAATTAGCAGAATAC
Source organism: Acomys russatus (assembly GCF_903995435.1). Classification (NCBI taxonomy): domain Eukaryota; kingdom Metazoa; phylum Chordata; class Mammalia; order Rodentia; family Muridae; genus Acomys; species Acomys russatus. The sequence continues at coordinate 13,911,863 of NC_067148.1, read as the reverse complement.
TGAACTGCACTAAAAAACAGGTGGCATTACTGCCTATTTTTAAGATTAAAGTGAATATCAACACTGAACTCTAAGACAAAACTAAAGGACTGAAAGATATTGGTTGTACAGCTCTTTGTTCCTTGAAACCTATCCCATATTGTACAATCAATGTCAATTCAAATTGCCTGTAGACTGTAGTTTACTAGCATATCTGATGTGCCCTGACATATGTGCACACTTCCCATGTATTTATTAGTCCCCTCCCCACCAAATGTTAGGTTAGCATAATTAGAAATTAATAATCCTATTTGATTTACTAAGATCATTTAAATTCTAACTTCAGAAGCTACTATAAGAAATTAATGTGTGGGCTGGAGAGGTGGCTCAGTGGTTAAGAGCACTGCCTGATCTTCCGAAGGACCCGGGTTCAATTCCCAGCACCCACATGGCAGCTCACAACTCCAAGATCTGACACCCTCACACCAATGTACATAGACTAAAGTTAAATAAAATATATTTTTTTAAAAAGACAAACAAACAAACAAAGAAATTAATGTGTGATTTTGTATAATACAATGACGCTAAGAACTAACAAAGGCTAAAAGGCAGCAGAGTCTGTAAGCTGCTTGCCATGCACACACGGGGCCCCGAGTTAGGTTGCTAGCATCTATATAGAAAGCCCACCCAGGTGATATGTGCTAGCACTGGGGAGGTGGAGACGGGCAGATGACTGGGGCTCCAGAGCCGCAGCCTAATTTAACCAGCATGCTCCAGCCACAGTGAGAGACCCTCCTTCAAAAAATGAGGACAGCTTCTGAGGAATGATCCCTGAGGTTGGCTCTGTCCTCGATGTGCACAGGCACACGTGTTTGTGTGTAAGCATACACACAAACACACACACTCCCTCTCTCCCTCCTCAAAGAAAATTCCACTAAATATTAATGGTTCTAAGTCTAGTTTTTCAATAGACAATTATTTGAGCTAACTTTACTGTGGACATAAAGATGTTAATCTCCCATGATGATGAGAGATAGATTTTCTTAAAACTTTACCATCACTGGGCTGCTCAAGGGAAGTCCTATAATCTCATTTTCTTTTAAGCTGTTTAGAAGACACCAAATATTTGGCCCTATCATTTAACATTCCTCTTACCTCATCTGGATGGGTTAAATGTTTATCTATTTTATAGAGGCATTTTTGGTTCCCTTCCCAAATGATTTTATTCTTTTTCTTCTTTCTCTTGTCTTTTTTCTTTCCTCCTTCATTTAAACACTGTAGCACTTTTTTCTTCCCTTATGCTAAGACACACAACTCATTTATTTTAAATATTTTATAGAATCAACCTTCATTACATATTTTCTTTCAACATTAAAACATATTTTACATTTTGAGATAAACTAAGAATATACAAAATTTATAATTATTATATAATATTCTTTAGGTTTAAATTTTTTAGTTTATTTGCTTGAGTGCTTTGCTTGCTTGTATGTACATGTACTCTGTGTGTGTGTGTGTGTGTGTGTGTGTGCCGGGTATCTGCAGAGGCCAGAGGAAGCCACTAAGCCCATTTGGTGGCTCACACTCATCTATAACTCAAGTTTCAGGTGATCTGATACTCTGTTCCGGCTGCCAAAGGCACCAGGTACCCCAGTGGTCCACAAACATACATACGGCCAAAACACTCATTCATAAAATAAAAATACGTAACCTTTAAAAGGTTTGAAAAGGCTGGAGAGATGGCTTAGTTAGGAGTACTGTCTGCTCCTCCAGAGGTCCGGAGTTCAATTCCCAGCAACCACATGGTGGCTCACAACCATCTATAATGGGGTCTGGTGCCCTCTTCTGGCCTGCAGGTGTATATACAGACAGAGCATTCATATACATAATATAAATATTTTTTTTAAAGTTTGAAAAGTACCCTGTATACCTTGCTTGTGTTTTTTTTAACACTTTTTTCTTATTCTCTGTCATATGGTTTATCCTCTTGATTAACAGAAGCTCCTCTTATAACAACAACAACAACAACAAATCATTCCTGAAGCCAGCAGCGATGGCACACACCTTTAATCTCAGCACTCAGGAGGTAGACACAGGCAGATCTCTCAGTTTGAGGCCAGCCTGGTCTACAGAGTGAGTTCCAGGACAGCCAAGGCTGAGCAGAGAAACCTTCTCTCAAAGGGGCTGGAGAGATGGCTCAGAGGTTAAGAGCACTGGCTGTTCTTCCAGAGGTCCTGGGTTCAATTCCCAGCAAAACATCATCTATAATGAGATGTGGTGCCCTCTTCTGGCATGCAGGCCTACATGCAGGTAGAACACTGCATACATAATAAGTAAATAAATCTAAAACAAACAACCCCCCCCCCACCACAAACAAACAAGACTCATCCCTCAGCTGTACTTCCTGGAGTCTTCTCAGTTACATTTACCGTCACTTGGTGTTTGTTTTCCCTGGTGCCTCAGCTTCCCTATCTCCCTGCTTCCGTCTCCTGGTGTTGACACTCCATGGCTGCCCAAGTCATCAACTTCAGAGACACTGATTTTAAAAAATTCTCACCATTTTCTTTTATTTTTTAAAAAATATTTACTTATTTATTATGTATACAGTTTTCTGCCTGCATGTGTGCCTGCAGACCAGAAGAGGGCACCAGATCTCATTATAGATGGTTGCGAGCCACCATGTGGTTGCTGGGAATTGAACTCAGGACCTTTGGAAGAGCAGCCAGTGTGCTCTTAACCTCAGAGCCATCTCTCTAGCCACCTCCCTTCATTTTTCTAATCATTTACCTTCCTAATTAATCTGCTTACTGAAGAGAATACCTCAATACTCAGTCATAACCAAATTTCCCCTCCACTCACTGTTAGAAGGCATCTACTCATAAATGTGTCTCTGTTGGGTAAGGAACTCAAAGCCTCATGCATACTAGGAAAATCCTCTACATACTGGAGGTACAGCTCAGCTTTAACTTCAACCACTTTTATCTTAATTTTCATCTTATTTTATCCATGTTTATATATATAAACATTTGGTTGGTTGGTTTTGCTGTTGTTTTGAGACATGGGTTTCTGTATGTGGCCCTAAGGGAAACGGCTCAGTCAGTAAAGTGTTTGCCTGAGTTTGGCCCCCTAAAATGCATTCCCCCCCCCCTTTGCCCTGGCCAACTGTAACAACAATAAAAAGACAGGCATGGTCGCATACAAGCCTGCACACCCAGCAATGGCAGGATGGGTGGCTCACACAGACTGACCCTGGTTGCTGGTCTAGACTACTTGGTAAAGTTCCAGGCAAATGAGAAATCTTGTCTCAAACAAAAGCAGAAAGGACCTGAATACTGGTTTCTGGGATTTTCTCTGCCCTCCATGTACCACACAGGCGAGCACTTGTGCCCACGTCTCTGTGGTCAGACATACATTAAAAATAATAAATCCTGGGGCTGAAGAGATGGCTTCGTGGTTAAGAACAGTTGCAGACAACCCGGGTTTGGTTCCCAGTACCTATATGGTGGCTCACAATCATCTGTAACTCCAGTTCCAGGGGACCTAATGGCTTCTGTTGATCCTCCAGTGGCACCAAGCACGTACAGGTGCACATTCACCCATGAAGGCAGAATACCCATACATATAAAATTTAAGTCACTTGTGATGCTCTCAGTAAGAATGTGCCTCCCTCCCCACGCCCCGTTGGCTCACATAGTCACGTGCTTAGTCATCAGGGAGTCGAATTCTTTGATAGGATTAGAAGCGTCAGGAGGCATGGCCTTATTGGAATGGGTGTGTTACTGGGTGTGGCCTTTGAAGTTTCAAAAGCCCATGGCCAGGGCGGGTCTCCCCATGGACGTAAGATATGGGATGCAGGATGCACGGCTCACATGTAGTTCTCAGCTACTTCCCTAGCACAGTGCCTGCTGCCACATTCCCTGCCATGATCATAAACTGCCTCTGAAACCGTAGGCAAGCACCCAATTAAATGCTTTCTTGGATCATAATTGCCTGTGTCTCTTCACAGCAATAGAAGAGTGACTAAGACAATCATGAAAAGTAAAAAATAGGGGCTGGAGAGATGGCTCAGAGGTTAAGGGCACCGGCCGCTCCTCCAGAGGTCCTGAGTTCAATTCCCAGCAACCACATGGTGGCTCACAACCATCTATAGTGTGATCTGATGCCCTCTTCTGGCCTGCAGGTGTACATGCAGCCAGAGCACTGTATACATAATAAATTAAAAAAATAAAAAATAAACAATAAATCCTTCAGTTACCTATCACTATTCCTTTTCAAAAATCTCCTTTTTATATCATCCTTCTGATTAAACAACATTTCACTTAGGTTCCTGGCTGCTCCTCTCACTGTCCCTCAGACCTCTAGATGGCTTCTGTAGAGCTAGACTCCTTTGAATTTCCTCGTAATGCTTATCTCACCCACATCCATGGCAAGGCTCTGTGTTCTGTGATGATGGTTAATCTTGATCACCAACAGGACTGCATTAAGAAGTACTGAAGAGGGGCTGGAGAGATGGCTCAGTGGTTAAGAGCGCCGCCTGCTCTTCCAAAGGTCCTGAGTTCAATTCCTGTGGTTCATAACCATCTGTAATGTGATATGGCACCCTCTTCTGGCTTGTATACATAATAATAAATAAATAAATCTCAAAAAAAAAAAAAAAAGGTACTGAAGAGGGTCAGGCATTCTGGGGTGTCTGTGAGGGCATCTCCAGACATGCTTAGATCATGAGAGCTGTGCTGTAATGAACATCCCACGGATTCATGCCTTAGTGACTCATAATATGTGACACTATTGGAAGGCAGTAAAAGGTGTGAGGTGGGACCAGTCAGAGGAAGGTCATATATACTGCCTGACTACTCCTGCTTCCTGTTCCTCTGCCACAGTTCCTGATATTGTGATGTTCTGCCCAAACCCAGGGCTAAGCAAGTGTGGACTGAAATCTCTGAAACTTCCTTTGGTTTCTCAGGTATTTGTACAGTGGCAGTAAACTACTCTAAGAATCTCAATGTAGCTGGGCGTGGTGGCACACGCCTGTAATCTCAGCTCTTGGGAGGTAGAGGCAGGGGGATCACTGTGAGTTTGAGGTCAGCCTGATCTACAAAGTGAGTCCAGGACAGCCAAGGCTACACAGAGAAACCCTGTCTCGAAAAACAAAACAAAACAAAACAAAAAGGAATTTCAATATAAGTCTCTTATACTTATTTTTTTATTGTTGTAAAATAATACCTAATTAAAAATCTGTTATTTTAATCATTTTTAAGTACGCAGTTTTGTGGCATTAAATACAATTCCCACTGTGTATCCACTGCCATTATCTGCCTCTTTTCATCATGCTGAGGTTCTACTCACTAAACAAATGTTTACCTCTAAAATGTAATCTTTTATAATCCTTTCCATTTTATTCAATAGTTTTAAAAATTAGCATACAAAATAATGGGTGGCTGCTGCTTCCTCCTCCTTTGTTTTTGTCAAGACAGCTCTTAACTCACAGAGACACAACCTCCCAAGTGCTGGGATCAAAGGTGTGAGCCAGCAGGCCTGGCAGTGATGGCTGCACTCGGGCACCTCCACACCCTTACCTCACTCCTCCCCCTGGCTTCCCACCTCCTGGTCCCCTATGTTTGCTTTACATGCACGCTATTACTCCTCTCCTTTTTCCTTCCTCCTCATGTTGAGATCTCTTCCTCTTGCGCTCTCTTCTCTAGTTCAGAACCTACACCCACACCTGCCTCCATAAATAAAAATTAGTATTTAGAAGTATGCAGATGAGAGAAAGAAAGCAGGCAATACTTGTCTGAGGTGGCTTATTTTACATAACATAATCATTTCCAGATTCATCCATTTTGTTAGTGCCATGATTTTACTTTCCTTTAAAGCTGAATAAAATTCCATCACATGCATGCACACACACTTTCTTTCTTCCTTTTTTTTTCTGTAGCCCTGGCTGTCCTGGAATGCACTCTGTAGACCAGGCTGTCCTACCTCTGCCTCCTGAGTGCCGGGTGTAACGGTGCACGCCTTTAATCCCAGCACTCGGGAGGCAGAGGCGGGTGGATCTCTGTGAGTTTGAGGCCAGCCTGGTCTACAAAGTGAGTCCAGGACAGCGAGATAACACAGAGAGACCCTGTCTCAAAAAACTAAAAAGATTACTTTCATTATTTCTAATTATATGAACAGGTGTGTGTGTGTGTGTGTGTGTGTGTGTGCGCGTGCGCGCGCGCGCGCGTGTGTGTGTGCAGGTGTCCAAACAGATCCTCCTAGATGGACCTGGAGATACAGGAAGTTGGAAGCCAGCAGAGATGGCTGATGGGGTTGAATCTGTGTCCTCTGGAAGAACGTGTTCTTAACTCCTGAGCCTTCTCTCCAGGTCCCAGAAAACATACTTTTCAGTAGAAATTAGCTGACCTTAGTAAGCTAAATTAGTATCAGCTCATTTCACCATGTATCAGAAGTATAAGCTAATTTTATGTGTGTCTGTGTATGCCGTGTGTATGTAGGTGCCTGAGGAAGCCAGGGCCTAGAAGCAGAACTGAGGGCTGACAGCCTACTACTGGAATGAAAGAAACTACTCAGATGAAAATCTGGGTAATTTTTTAAAAAACCTTTCTGATTTTCTATTCTGAATATTCAATATTCAGATGGCAATGAACTGAAAGTTCAAAGGAAAAAAATTATTGTATCCAATTGAGTTATTGAATGTAAATGAGAAAGAAAATACAACAGTATCACTTCTTAAAAACTGATGGCTCTCAGAGCAGCAGTTCCTACCCGGGAAGAGGTCTGTGCACCTCATGAACACCTCCCAGTAGATCAGGCCGAGCGCATACATGTCAACTTGCTTCAGAGCTGACTCACAGTCCCTCAGGTTCACGGCTCCTTCCAGCACTTCCGGTGCCATATATCGAATTGTGCCAACCTGGTAAATTAGGAGCGGTACTTTAAAGAAACAGAATGCAACACATCCTGAAGGACAAACATCAGACCAAAAGTTGTGTGTAAAATTAACTACTAACAATACTGTTTGACCCTAAGCAGGTAACTGAGACCTTTGTACACTATGCTTTAAAAATCTCTCCCTTCTTAATAGTTAAACTGCATTAAAGCTGCTTCAGTAAAAACTACTCACTGATGAGAAAGAACACAGTAATTGTTCCTATGCCAACTTTTAAAAACCCACAAGGCTGCAGGCTGCTCCCCAGTTAACTCTTAACCCATTGCCCACCTTTGCAGTATAGTCAATAACATGAAACAAAACTATCAAACATGGTAAAAAAATTGCAAATCAATATGCCCATCATTTAATAATTTTAAAAACTATAAATACACATGTATATGTAGATTTATGTGTGTGAACACAGAGAAGAGGGTCAGAAAGATGCATTAACGTTGTGAGCAGAGAGTAGACTGTCTTATCTCACCCAGCCTTGGTAGCCTGACTCTTGCTTAAAAAATCAATTTCTAGCTGGGTCTGGAACACTTGCCCAACATCTTAGCCCTCAAGAGAAGAATGGTAAATCCCAACACTACCAGAGGCAGGTGGATCTCTGTAAGTTCGAGGCCAGCCAAGGCTACACAGAGAACCGTCTCAAAAAAGCAAAACAAAACAAAAACCCAAACAACAAAATAAAATAAAAAAAGAGAATCTCAAAAAACAAAACATAAACCAAACAAACAAAACAAATACTTAAGTTCCCTTTTAAAACAAATAACAACAACAACAAAAAAACCAATTCCAAGATATTTGTCTATAATATCTGTTCAAGAGAGCTGGGATTTTCAAGATGGACTGATAACTTTACATGGTATTTCCTAATTTTCTAACTCCTGACCGTGTGTAACTGACAGTACACAAGGATAGCTGTTGTGAGTGTTATGGTTTTGCAGAACGCCAGCGTGATGCTTACAGACTCACCTCACTTATAGCCGCGTTATCTTCCTCCCCTGGGCGCACCAGTCTATTTCCAGTTAACCTCATGGACAGACCGAAGTCACTAATAACACATGTGCCATCATTTTTTACCAGGACGTTTCTGCTGTTTAAATCTCGATGGGAAATTGCAGGTTTATAATGATCTGTTTGGATAATTGCAAATACTTATTAATGCTTAAGTAGAGCTATCAGAGATTAAGTTAACATGCAGATAATGCGAACTATATACATGTAAACACAAGATTGTGCTACTTTCACACTCACTAGGAGTCTAAACGCCAGGGCTGGGGAAAGGAAAGCTAGCTGTCCAGGCCCAGGTGTATAGTCCTAGCACTTGGGATGCAGAGGCAAGAAGACCATGAGTGTGAGACTAACATAAGTGACACAGCAAGACTTCGACTCAAACCTAACCAAAGCCCCACAATTTCAACTTACCACTGTTTCCTAATAACCCCTCTTACATATAGAGTTAGCAAGTACCGAACAGTCGACTGAATCTGATAGTAAACACAGCTCTAATTTCTCTTCACTTCTGTCTTTTTGTTTTGTGTTAGTTGTGGCTGGTTGATTAGTAGTTGGCTGGTTTTTCAGACAGGGTTTCACGTAAGTCAGGCTGGTCTCTATGTAGCTGAGGACTATCCTGTGCTCCCGACTCCCCTGCCTCTACTTCAAAAGTGGTTTAATTACAGGTTAGTGCTACCAGGCCTAGTTTTCTCTTCATTTCTAAAGCACAAAAGGAGGTAATACCAACAGAAATATTTGCTATAAATAAAACACACAATTAGCCAGCCTATTCAGAACAAGCATCAATTGAGAAACTGTGGCTCAACTTTCTTAAACCAGCGTAATTTCAAACTACATTCTAAATTCTTATCCTTACACCCACAGGTAGGTGTAGCTATTACTCATCATTAAAGAGGCTTCTTTCTGTAGCAGACGGAGACCATTGCAGGAAGCCACAACTGGTCAGATGTGGAGAACAACTCACCATGAGATGTCCAGCTCCGACTCACATATAGGCACAACACAGTCCCTAGACTGGAGACTCCCCCAGCACACCTGTCTTCTATACAGGACAGGCAAGCTGTACCCACAAAAGCTCAACAATATGGTCGCCTAAAGAAGACCCGAACACTCTGGATCCTTCTATTTCCCCATTCTCCCATGCTTCTCTCGCCTAAAGTCCCAATAGGATGTCCTCCCCTCTGTCCCACTTTCCTGATAAGTGAAGACTTTCATGGGACATGCCCCTTGGGCTAGTGTCCAGATATAAGTGAGTATATACCACTTGACTCTTTCTGCTTCTGGGTTAACTCACTCACTATGATCATTTCTAGTCAATCCATTTGTCCACAAATTTCGGGAATTCCTTATTTTTAATAGCTGAGGGACATTTAGGCTGTTTCCATGTTCTGGCTATTATGAATAAGGCTGCTATGAACATGGTTGAGCATATGTTCCTCTTGTGTGCTGGAGCTTCTTCTGGGTATATTCCAAGGAGTGGAATAGCTGGGTCTTGACGAAGCCCTATTCCCAGAAGGTCCTAGAAACCTACAAGAAGAACCTTATCACAGGCGGATCTGGGCCCAGGGGTCCTGCTCAAGCTATGGTACCAGCCAAAGACTATACATGCAGTAAACATCGAACCTCTACCCAGATCTAGCCAGTGGACAGGACATTCTCCACAGCTGAGTGGAGAGTGGGGACTGACTTTCACACGAACTCTGGTGCCTCATATTTGACCACGTCCCCTTAATAGAGAGGCCTGGTGGCACTCAGAGGAAGGATAGCAGGCTACCAAGAAGAGACTTGATACCCTATGAGCGTATACAGGGGGAGGCGGTCCCCCTCAGTCACAGTCATAGGGGAGGTGAGTGGGGGAAAGCGGAAGTGAGAGAGGAATGGGAGATACAAAGGATGGGATAACTATTGAGATGTAATATGAATTAATTAATAAAAAAGATAACAAAATAAAGTATAGTAAGATAAAAAAAAGAAGACCCAAACAATGATATCAGCCTGATATGACAGTAAAAATGAGGGAAATCTCACACATCTCCACTCCTAGATAAAGAGCTATAGGCAATCAATGACTGCTGAAAGAGGAAAAAATGAGTCATGTAGAGTGAATACCCTAATTGGTTATTTAATACCAAGTGGTCAGCATTAAAAAACATACACAGGCTGGGCGTGGTGGTGCACGCCTTTAATCCGAGCACTTGGGAAGCAGAGGCAGGCAGATCTCTGTGAGTTCGAGGCCAGCCTGGTCTACAAAGTGAGTCCAGGACAACCAGAGCTTGTTACACAGAGAAACCTGGTCTCTAAAAAATAAAAGTAAACAAACAAACAAATATATGTACATATATGTATATGTGAGTATATGTATGAGGAACACTAAGGGAATTCAAGTGTTTGTTTGCTTGTTTGTTTATTGTTGTCTGTTCAAGAAAGGGTTTCACTATGTAGCTTTTGCTGTCCTGGAACTCACTCTGTAGATCAGGGTGGCCCCAAACTCAGAGCAATTCACCTGACTCTGCTTACTGAGATCTAGGATTAAAGGCATGCACCACTACACCACTACCCCTGGCTAGGAGGTTGTATTTATACATTTAAGTGTGTGTAAAACAATAGAGAAAAAAATGTTCCAATTATGTATATGGTATATGTGTATTTGTCTGTGCAGTTGTGTCTCTACGCCAGAGGTCCCATGTCTTCCACAATCACTTCTTTGCTGGGTGTGGTGGCGCACGCCTTTAATCCCAGCACTTGGAGGAAAAGGCAAAAGGATCACTGTGAGTTCCAAGCCAGCCTGGTCTACAAATTGAGTCCATGACAGCCAAGGCTACACAGAGAAATCCTGTCTAAAAAAACAAAACAAAACAAAACAAAACAAACAAACAAAAAACAAGAAGAAGAAGAAGAAGAAGAAGAAGAAGAAGAAGAAGAAGAAGAAGAAACAAAAACAAAACAAAACCCACAACCACTTCTTCACTTAATTTATTTGAGTCACAGGCTTATGGTACCCACCTTTAATCCTAGCACTCTGGAGGCAGAGGCAGGGGGAATCTCAGATCCCTGGTCTACATAGAGAGTTCCAGAACAGCCAGAGCTACATAGGGAGACCTTGTTTCAAACAAATGAACAAAGAAAGCGAATAGAGGCTGGAGGGGGGTCTTGCAGAGGAGCAGGTTTAGTTTCCAGCACCCACATGGTGCCTCACAACTATCTGTAACCTCTGCAAGCAACTGGCATACACATAGTGACCCACAACCATCTGTAACCTCCACAAGCACCAGCCACACGCATGGTGCACATACATGCATGCAGGTAAAAACATTCATACATATAAAAAGTTAATTGTAATTTTTAAAACATTTTTGACATAGGGTCTCTCCTGGAACCTGAAGCCATTTCAGCTAGGCTGCTAGCTGTGATCCCCTAAGACCCTCCTGTTTCTGCTCCTCAGTCATGGCGGTGACATGTGTGCACTGCAGTGCCCAGCTTTTTATGTGGGCTTTAAGGACTGAGCTCAGAAAGCACTTGACACACTGGACATCCCCCAACAGGACATTTTAAATATTTTGAAATAGTATACTTGGGAATAATGTTTGAGGTAACTACATGAAACTACAAATTCAAACATATATGATATTTAAAGTTTTGATAAAGCCTGTGCTACCATTAACTAATGTCTAGGAGAACAGCTTTGTTTAGGTGAAGAATTTCAGCCAGTGTGCTAGACTTGAAACCTTGCTGAATCGTGCAAACCTTGAAAAGGTAATTAGGATTATATTTTAAATTCTGTTTTAAGCCAGCTTCTAAAAGGATTTATAATATTTAAAAGTAAGGAAATACGGTCTAATGGCTAATGTGCTAAAACACTGAGCCAGGAGCATCAAGTTGCTGACACAGGCAATAACATGTCATTCTTGTACTCAGGGAAAGATGTCAAGTAAATGAGCCAATCAATTATTCAGAAGAAATTATTTATATATGAAGCATCAGCTAGAAAAGATGATCCATGCTATTATATAATGGAACAAAGATCTAAGGAACAGATACATTAAACTTCTCCTCACCAAAGAGGTCAGGGAGAGTACAAGAACACTGACAGGTCACAGTGTGACAAAATGTGGTACAGGGACTGAAAACTCGAGAAAGCAGAGACACGATTTTCACAGCCATGCTAATTTAGGGTGCCTGTGATCTGAGTATATATTGAAACAAAGTGAGAAAGCAAGTGTATTTAAAAGAGGTGCTTTGGACAACCAGCAAGAGTACATGAAAGTCAAGGAAGACTGTGGCTGTAACAGTTCTGAAATACTGGCCAAGACTGCCTCCCATTCTCACTTAAATAACAGAGGCCAACACTGTCTGAACAGCAATTCACTCAGCACAAGAGTGGGTTAACATGTGCACTAGAAGAACTTCTGGAGGCAGAAGTGGACAATCCACCGCCCCCCCCCCCCCTTCCTGCCCCACCCCACCCCATCCCTCGCCGCCAACTAGAATGCAGCACACTGGACAGTGAAATATCTATGCAGGTGAAAGCCACATGTAAAGAATGGCAGAGAAGAAACACAGAAGCCTTAAGTCTAACATCCTCACACTGCCAAACCGGTCCTTGACACTCTTTAGGTTCTGGTTTTGTTGTTGCTGAAGACTGAGCCCAGGGCCCACGTAATATTAAAACTAATATTACTACTGAACCCGTGTAATATTAAAATCAATATACTTATTTATTCACATAAACAAAATAAATACAAGGAAAATAGAGCCTTGCTAAGAGTATTAACCTAAGATTCACAATAGTCTTTAAGAGGTCTGAAAAGCCTTTAGGGTTTTTCTTGTCTCATCTTATGGTATTAGGGATCAAATGCACAATCTTATATGTGCTAAGGAAGCATCCTACCACAAATTATTTTTTTCTAAAAATAGTTGTGTATATTTTTAGAAAGACAGTCTTCAAATTCTTAATGAGATCCATGCTTGCTTTTCTTCCTGTTATATTCCAATGTTTCCTCATGCTGGCTCTTTCAAACAACTTGTTAATATTCAAATTGTAACAATATAAATCATAGTTTTTCTTCTAAAACATGATTAAAACTTCATTCATCTTACCTCCTCGTGGTAATTCGGTGTGAAGATAAGCCAGTCCTCTGGTCACAGAATGAGCCAGTCGGCAAGAGCTCACCCAGTCACTCGTGTGGAGACTCAGATGTTTGCACAGAGATCCCTGTATGAAGGAAAAGAATACCAAAAAAGTGAAACTTATTTGCTTCAACAAGAAGAGTTAAGTTAGGCAACCTTATAAAGAATTTTCATGATAACAATAAGGCATTTCTGAAAAGAAAGGGGGAGAGAGGGTGTGCTGGCTAGTTTTATGTAACCGACACAGCTATAGTCATCTGAGAAGAAGGAGCCTCAGTGGAGAAAATGCTTCCATATGGTCGGGCTGCAGGCAATGCCTATAGGGCATTTTCTTAATTACTGATTCAGGACTGGTAGTCTTGAGCTCTATAAAAAAGCAGGAACGAACACACACACACACACACACACACACACAAAGGCAACTACAGTAGCTCACACCTTTAATCCCAGGTAGAGGCAAGCAGATCTCAGTGAGTTTGACACTAGCCTGGAATGCACAGTGAGTTCCAGGACAGTCGGAACTACAAAGTAAGACCCAGCCTGGAGACAACAACAACAAAATCCCTTCCAAAAAATCAAGGAATCAAGATGCGCAAGCCAGTAAGCCGTACTCCTCCATTGGCTCTGCATCAGTGTTAGCTCCTGTCCTAAGTTCCTTAATGGTGAACACTGATGTGGAAACCTGAGCCGAATAAACCTTCTCTTCCCCAACTTTCCCAAAAGCTCACGGTGTCGCATCATAGCAACCGTAACCCTAACTAGCACAAGGGGAGAGAAGGACCTTAACTATCATCAATTTTTGTGTTTCAACTATTAAAATTATAGATGGTTATTTCCTTTTAAACACTTCTTTGGACTAATAGATTAACTAGAAATTTTTTGTTGTTGTTTTACCAAATTTTAACAACAATACTGTTATGGTTTATAAGAAGAATACACATGGCTTTTCTAAGTTCATACAGTTATTCCTCTATACTTGCAGAGTTCACATTCTAGGGTTCAATTAACTATATATAAAAATATTTAGGGATAAGGATGTGGCTTAGTGGAAAAGTACTTGCTTAGTATATCCAGTCCCTGGTTTCTTCTCCAATGACATCAAGAAAAACAAGCAAATAACTCAAAGAATCTTCATCTCTACATAACATTTTTTCTTGTCATTTCCCCCTAAATAAACAGGATAATGACTAACAAGTGTTAACATGGCATTTTCACTGTATAGTGAAAAAATTATTTGTAAGAGTTATATGCAAATGCTACGTGGCATTTTATATAAGGGACTTGAACAGCTGTCAGCTTTGTGTGTGTGTAACGTATCCTAGAAGCCACTGCAGGAGGATACTAAGAGGTGATTGTATCCATATACCTGTTCACCTCAAAATATTCACCCACAAATTACAATGAAGTTCTCATGAGACAAGGAGCTTACACAAGAATGAAATGTCAATGTAAGAACTGGTAAGTCTGATGAAAAAGTCTGGCAAAAGAACAGAGAGAGAGAGAGAGAGAGAGAGAGAGAGAGAGAGAGAGAGAGAGAGAGAGAGCGCGCGCGCGCGCCGGGCATGGTGGTGCACACCTTTAATCCCAGCACTTGGGAGGCAGAGGCAGGCAGATCTCTGTGAGTTCAAAGCCAGCCTGGTCTACAAAGTGAGTCCAGGACAGCCAGGGGTACACAGAGAAACCCTGTCTTGAAAAGCCAATCCAAACCAAACCAAACCAAACCATCAAACCCTGTCTAAAAAAAAAAAAAAAGAGGCAGCGAGAAAGAGAAAGTTAAAGAGAATCAAAGAAGAAAGGGTAAGGAAGGGAGGACATGAGGGAGCAATGGAAGGAGGGAAGAAAGGAGGGCAGAGAGATGAATAAAGAGAATTACTAATGCTGTTCTTAATGCACGATCCTCCTGCCTCAGCCTTCTTTCTGGGTACCAGGGTTATAGGCATGTCCCATGATGCCTGACTGAGTGTCATAGTTGACTCCATTTCTGGCATAATCCTTATTTCATTGCAGAACACTAAGAACAAGTTTATAAACACGCAGCGCTCTGTAACAATCCTGAAAACCTGATCAAAGGAACAATGAATGGCAGCGTCCGCCATGCAGAACTTACGCTGGGATAGTACTCCATCACAAGCAGGTACTCCATGCGCCCATCTGCAGTGAGTCTCTCGTCTCCAACTATAAAGCGAGCGATGTTGTCATGTTCCATCAAAGGCACTCTGTAAATGTTTTTTTCATTTATAAAATTCTGACGGTTTGCAAAAGAAAATACTTTTACAGCAACTGGACGCTCATCCAAGGAACCTTTATATACTGCTCCATATCGACCCCGTCCAATCAGCTGTAAGTTTGTTTTTAAAAAGGCAAGTTATTAATTCATATTAAAATTGAACAATTAAATTTACTAAAACAAAAACCCTACAATCCCCCATGATATGTGGCAGCCCTCTTCCACTTTTAGTTTATTCCACTGACAAGAAGCAACTAGTACCTGCGCCTGGTATAATTGAGGAAGCTCCTGCCTGACTAATCTTGTAACACATGAGCACTAAGCACCCTGGACAAAATTAAAAGGAAAAGCAAGAAAGGCCCAAACACACTGGAAAAGCAGTTAGAGTGTAAGGCATCAAGGCGCAGAAGAAAGGAATGCGTTGGTAAGCTACCAGTTTCTATGGCTTTAGCTCGAAAGCAGACTGAAATCAGCTTTGAGCGGTGGAACTAAAATTGGCATGAAAGGGCCTTTTGAACCAGAGGATATCATCGGTGGCAACCAGAGCTTCTAGAGAGTGAGGGTTCAGCCTCAGAAGGAGAAACCAGAACAAGGGAATTCAGTGAACACATGGGACCAATTCTAGCTAAATATACTAACTGAATAGAGATTTGAGTTTCTGCCCAAGAGGCATGTTTACAGTATGTGTCTAACCAAGTTAACTGCTCACAAAAACAGTTAACAAAAAGGCTGGAGAGATCCTCAGTGGCTGTGAGAATACTCATCTAACAGAAGATGGGAGCTGGGAACCATGCCACCTCAGGTGGCCTACAGCTGCCTGTAACTCCAGTTCCAGGAGGCCGAACACCCATTTCTATTGTCCACAGGCAACCGCACCCACACGCACCCACCCACATGTAGGCACACATGCATTCATCTAATTAAAGTTAAAATACATCTTGTTTTGAAAACCAGCACACGTTAGACATTAGCAAGAGTCTTAGGGTTCCAAGTATAGTACACACAGTCTCTAGGAGAGAATAAAAGTCTACCCAGAGCTGGGCGTGGTGGCACATGCCTTTAATCACAGTACTTGGGAGGCAGAGGCAGGCGGATCGCTGTGAGTTCGAGGCCAGCCTGGTCTACAAAGTGGGAATACCCAGGACTACAAGAGGAACCCTGTCTTTAAAAACAAGAAGAAAAAAACAATGACCAAAAAAAGAACATGCCTTTAAGTCCCAGCACTTGGAAGGCAGTAGCAGGCCTCAAACTCTGTTGTGATTATATAACACACACACACACACACACACACACACACACACACACACACACACACACACACACACACACTCCAAATCCTGGGCAAAACTCCAAGTTAGTACTTTTCTCGGTGCTGTAAACCGTACATCATTTTAGACACACTTAAACGTTCTTTTTGTCTTTTCCCTCTTTTTAAAAGGCAGATTCTTACTATGTTGTCTTCCTGGCTGGCCCGGAACTTGCTACGGTGAGCAGATTGGCCTGGAACCTGAGGAAACCTCTTTCTTCTGCTTTGCACATGCACGCCACCACTCCTACAGACACTTCCTAACAGCTCCCGAGGTCCTGGCAGCTGAACAGCACTAAGAGGCCTCTGGGGAAGGTTAGGGCAGGCCTTACCTCCAGCAGCTTCAGACTGTCCAAGTCAAGCGAGGGCTCTGACGCTGCTGCCTCCATCATGTTCATGCTGTGAAGGCCTTGCTTTCGGTCTCCTGGAGGAGGGAGAATACTTTCTAATATGCAACTTTTTCAAAATAGATAGAAATGCCACCTTTTGTTTTGTTTTTGTTTTTGGAGACAGGGTTTTTTCTATTATCTTAGCTGTCCTGGAACTAGCTCCCTCTGTAGACCAAGCTGGCTCGAACTCACAGAGCTCCACCTGCCTCTGCCTCCTGAGTGCTGGGATTAAAGGCATGCACCACAATGTCCAGCTCAAATGTCTCCTTTTTAATATTACAGTTGAGGGGCTGGAGAGATGGCTTAGTGGTTAAAAGCACTGGCTTCTCTTCCAGAGGACCTAGGTTCAATTCCCAGCCCCACACAGCAGCTCACAACTGTGTGTCTGTCTGTCTGTCTGTCTCTGTCTCTCTCTTTCCTTCAAGACAGGGTTTCTCTGTATAGCCCTGGCTGTCCTGGACTCACTTTGTAGACCAGGCTGTCCTCAAACTCACAGAGATTCGTGTGCCTCTGCCTCCCAAGAGCTTGGATTAAAGATGTGCGCCACCACGCTTGGCCTTACAACTGCCTCTAATTCCAGTTTCAGGGGATACCCTTACACAGACATACACTCATTGTAACCACCACTGTACATGAAACTAAAAAAAAAAAAAAAAAAAAAAAAAATGTATTTTACAGGCTGGAGAGATGGCTCAGAGGTTAAAAGTACCATCTGCTCTTCCAAAGGTCCTGAGTTCAATTCCCAGTGGCCACATGATGGCCCACAACCATCCATAATGAGATCTGGTGCCCTTTCTGGTATGCAGGTGTACATGCAGCAGGTAGAACATTGTGTAAATAATAAATAAATAAATCTTTTAAAAAATGTATTTTACAGTTGCCAGACAGTGGTGGTGTACGTCTTTAATCCCAGCACTTGGGAGGCAGAGGCAGTGGATCCCTGTGAGTTTGAGGCCAGCGTGGTCTACAAAATGAGTCCAACACAGACAAGGCTACACAGAGAAACCCTGTCTCGAAAAACCAAAAAAGATATTACAGTTAAGAAGAGCTGCAGCAGGCAATGGAACAAATCACCAAGTAGGAATCATTTGATTAAAGAAGATAAATAGTGAACAGCATGAAAGCAGAATTCTGTGAGCTAACTCCATGATGACTCAGTTTAAAGTATAAAGTCCGAACACTGAATTTTCAAGAAAATTTCAGGAAAAGTATTCAAATGAAAGAGTAAGTGCTGATTTCCTGAACAACCCACTACACCCAAAGTTTATTAGAAGTGATTTGGTACTTGATGAAAAATTATTGGCTTTTTCATAGGTAAAAATAGCATTATGATCATATAATTTTTAGGTCACTATATTATAGAGAAACTGTTAAAATATTTATAGATCCATGGCATCTATTTTGATTAAAATAATTCAGTGGTGTGAAAGGAGTGTTAAGTGGGGATTTAGATTTAAGTAAATTGCCTTCAGGGGTAACTGTTGCAGTTGGGTGGCAGGTAAGTTTAAGACTTCTTGTTGGAGCCGAAGAGATGGCTCAGATGTTGAGAGAACGTGCTGTCCCTTCAGAAGAGCCGAGCTCAGTCCCCAGCACTCACACCAGGTTGCTCACAGCCACCTGTAACTTCAGCTCTAAGAGATACAGCGAGATACAGCGCCATCTTCTGGTCTCCAGGCAGCACACACACGGCATACACAGACATGATCATAAAAATAACATTTTACAATTCTTGTAAAAACTGAATATAGCACAGCGTTTCTGTTTGTATATAGATTTTCCAGAGATCTGAAAAGGAGACAATAGGGCTGTGAAGGTGTTCCGCTGGTACATGTGTGTGCCACCATGCCTGACCACCTGAGCGGCACCCCAGAACCCACCCCAGAACCCACCCCGTAGAAGAGAACCAAGTCCTGCAAGTTATCCTCTGACCTCCGTATATGCGTGACCTCCCTTAAAGAAATAAATTCTGATTAAATAACATGCTTACTAAACGATGAGACAAAAAGTAGTGTTGTTTTTTTTTTACCTGTCAACATTCTGTATCCAAAACATAAGGCGACTATCAATACGGCTAATACAGAAACTGATGCCAAAGCAATGATTATTGTTTCATCTCGATTAAATGAATGAGGTGGACCTAAAAGAGAAAAAGAAAAGTATTTTATTTAATATGCACAAACTAAGATGGGCATGGTGGTGCACACTTTTAATTTCGGCACTCAGGAGGCGGAGGCAGAGGCAGGGGGATCACTGTGAGTTTGAGGCCTGTCTGGTCTACAAAGTGAGTCTAGGACAGCCATGACTACACAGAGAAACCCTGGCTCAAAAAACCAAAAATAAATAAATAAATAAATAAAATACCCACAAACTAGTCTTTAGGAAAGTTATATTAAATTATAATCAAATCAGAAATATTTTTGCACAAAAATTAGAGAAAAAAATTAACCAATTTGTGATAGTTATAAATGACATGGTTTAGTCACATAGATTATTTTATATGAACTTAAAATACTTGTCAAGTATGGTCCTAATTATTAAAGTACCAAGTAGGGACTGGAAAGACGGCTCACTGATTCAGAGAGTACACTGCTCTTTTGGAGGACCCAAGGCCTAGTCCAGCACCCACGTCCTGCAGTCCACCAGGACCTGTAACCCCAGCTCCATAAGATCTGACCCCTTCTCCAGCATCTGAGGGCACCTGTGTTCACACCACGTAGCTGTGGCAGTCTGGATGGGAATGCCCTCACAGGTTCACATATTTGAATACTCGGTCCTCGGTTGGAGAACTGTTTGGGAAGGGTTACGAGCTGTATCCTTGTTAGAGGAGGTGAGCCACTGAGGACAAACTTTGAGTGTCGAAAGATTAGATGCATTCCCCTAGCCAGTCTCTCTCTCTCCTACCTCTATGTCCCCAAATGCTGGGATTACAGATGCGCACCATTGTGCCTGCCCCTCGTCTTTCTCTCTGCCTCATGGTTTGAAGCTCTCAGCTCCTGCTCCAGCACCGTGCCTGCATGCCAGGTGCCATGCTTCCCACCCTAACAGTCACGAACTCTAACCCTCTGAAACCACAGGCCCCAAATACGCTCGATATTTTAAAAAGTATCTTTGGTCACTGTGTCTAATTACAGCAATAGAAACATCTAAGACACTAGCTGGGGCTGACCTTGAACTCACGGCAATTCTCTTACCTCTGCCTTCTAAATGCTAAGACGACAGGTGTACACCACTGAGCCCAGCTTCATATTTGGCTTTAACTCATGTGTTCAGTAGGCTTCAACAGGTTGCTTGACTTTTGAATGCCTCATTTCCTTATTTGTAAAAGGCAGTACCCTGTGGCTCACTTGTCAGTTATGATGGAAGTCTAAGTGCTTAGTAAAGTATAAAGTTCTTTGCAATCAATGGGAATTAAGATCATTAGTACTGATATCATTAATATTAATGAAAAAACATTTCTTTGTGGGCAGCTGAATCTAAACTGAGCCTGAAGCACAGTAAGTCAGTCACTCATTAACTTGACCTTGAGAAAACTTCTGCCTTCATGAACCCACGGTTACTTACTTGCAGAGTGGGAATTCACATATCTAAATTACTAGGCCATTATGAACACGCAAACATGTATGTGACGAGTCAGATCTTATCTATAGCAAATACCCTCGGGACAGATGTCCACAGACTAAACTATGCCTGGAAGTAGCACAAGAGTGACGATTCGGTGCTGTGAAGAGTCCAGACAAATTAAATGGCTCACACGGAAAGAGAAAACTGGAGGATAAATTTTGTCACCATGTTTTAAATACTTATAAGGAATAACTAGATCCAAGTAGTATATATTTTAAAACAGCAGTCTTTACAGAATACAAAACAACTGCTTAGGAGTAAGCAGTCTAATGTAGAAAGAGATTTCCTATGAAATATCTGTTTGCGGTTTTACCATAGGTTTTATAAGTAGTGTTTGACCAGCGGTAAGGCTACACTATCCTTACTTAATCTTCCTTTACATTCAAGCAAAATAAAATAATATCATATTTTGAACTTTAAACGTATCATTTTGTTTGCTTATTTGTTTCTTAGGGTTTTTTTTTTTTTTTTTTTTTGATAGAGGATCTCATTGTGCCGAACTCGCTTTGTAAACCAGGCTGGCTTTGAACTCAGAGAACCCCCATGTCTAAGCCTCACAAGTGCTAGAATTAAAGGCATGCATATCTTGACTGACAGTTTTGTCACTCTTTTTAAAATTAATTTATTCAGATTACATCTCAATTGTTATCCCATCACTTGTATCCTCCCATTCCTCCCTCCCTCCCACTTTCACCCTATTCTCCTCCCCGAAGTCTAAGACTGAGGGGGACCTCCTCCCCCACTATATGGTCACAGGCTATCAAGTCTCATCTTGGTAGCCTGTTTATCCTTTCTTTGAGTGCCACTGGGCCTCCCCACCAAGGGGAGGTGGTCAAATATGAGGTACCAGAGTTTGTGTCAGAGTCAGTTCTGGCTCTCCACTCAAGTGTGGTGAATGTCCTGTCCATAGGCTAGATCTGAGTAGGGGTTCGCTGTTTACTGCATATATTGTCCATGGTTGGTATAGTAGTTTGAGCAGAACCCCAGGGCCCAGTTCTGCCCGTCCTGATGTTCTTCCTGTAGGTTTCTAGGACCCACTGGATCCTACTATTCCTCCATCTCCCATACTTCTCTCATCTAGAGTCCCAATAGGATGTCCTCACATCTATCCCAATCTCCTGGTAAGTGAAGACTTTCATGGGACACGCCTCTTGGGCTAGTGTCCAATTGTAAGTGAGTATATACCATATGAGTCTTTCTGCTTCTGGGTTAACTAACTCAGTATGATCGTTTCTAGTTCCATCCATTTGTCCACAAATTTCAGGATTTCCTTGTTTTTAATAGCTGAGTAGTATTCCATAGTGTAAATGTACCACAGTTTCTTTATCCATTCTTTGACTGAGGGACATTTAGATTGTTTCCAGGTTCTGGCTATTATGAATAAGACCGCTATGTCTACATGTAGAAAAATGCAATTAGACCCATATTTGTCACTGTGCACAAATCTCAAGTCCAAATGGATTAAGGCTCTCAACATAAAACCAGAGACACTAAATCAGTTAGAAGAAAAAGTGGAGAAGAGCCTAGAACACATTGGCACAGGTGACAACTTCCTGAACAGAACATCAATAGCCCAAGCCTTAAGGTCAACAATCAATAAATGGGACCTCGTGAGGCTGAGAAGCTTCTTTAAGGCAGGAGACACTGTCAACAGAACAAAGCGACAGCCTACAGACTGGGAAAAGATCTTCACCAACCCTACATCTGACAAAGGTCTAATATCCAAAATATATAAAGAACTCAAGAAATTAAACACCACCAAACCAAATAACCCAATTGAGAAATGGGGCTCAGAACTAAACAGAGAATTCTCAAAAGGAATATTGAATGACTGAGAAACACTTAAAGAAATGCTCAACGTCTTTAGTCATCAGAGAAATGCAAATCAAAACGACTCTGAGATTCCATCTTACACCCATCAGAATAGCTAAGATCAAAAATTCAAGTGATACCACATGCTGGCGAGATTGTGGAGAAAAGAGAACACTCCCTCATTGCTGGTGGGAATGCAAACTTGTACAACCACTTTGGAAATTATCTGGCGCTATCTCAGAAAACTGGGAATAGGGCTTCCACAAGACCCAGCTATTCCACTCCTTGGAATATACCCAGAAGATGCTCCACCACACAACAAGGACATATGCTCAACCATGTTCATAGCGGCCTTATTAATTTTGTCACTCTTTACAATTAAAATCAAGCATACTATATATTAAAACTTTCTTACTTGTGGTCAAACTAGAATTTTCTATGGCAAACAGGAAACCTCAATGAAAGTATTTCTCCAGTGAATTATCTCAAATTCTGCACAGCTGCGTACCAAAACGTCACAATCAGTATTTCTATAGAAGATGTTGATGCAGTGAAATACTCAAGTTACAAGACATTTACTAGATCCTAGTAAACCTCAACGTATTACAAACTGTAGTTAAATATTTTCAACATATAGTCATTTATAGATGGAAAGAGTACAGAAACTCATCTTTGGCTAGAGATCTAACTCAGTAGTAGAGTGTTTGCCTAGTGTGTGCAAGGCCCTGGGTTTGCTCTCCAGTACACAGAAAAAGAAAAAAGCCAACCAATCAACCCCCGCTGTCCTCCAGACAACTGAACCCTACCTCAACTTACTACAATAAAATACTAGCATGGCTCTAACTATTTTTAAAGAGTAAAAAGGAAGAAGAAAATAAGAAAGGTTGTTAAGGGATACAGAGAAACTAAAACTTACATACCACTGATGGGAATACAAGATGGTATAGACACAGTAAGCAATTTAGTAGGTTCCCAAAATGTTATTAGAATTTTCACAAAATTTGATAGTTTATTCCTAGGCATATACATAAAGAAATGAAAATACGGATTCAAGCAAACTGTTCTACAGGATCACTAGGCGCAAATACTAGAGTGGAAATGCAAATATTCATACACTTATGAATCAATAAACAAAATGTGGGATACCTACAAAAATGACACACTAAAGATCAGATATTTTATGATTTCATTCATGTGAATTATCCAGAACAGGCAAATCCACAGAGACAAACAGCAGATTAGAAGTCGCTAGGCATGGGAAAAGAGGGGCTAGGGAGCTACTTTAAATAGAGATTGCCCTTTGTCGGGTGATGAAAATGCTTTGGAACGCCATAAAAATAATGGTTGTACAATATCATGAAAGTATTGAATAGTATATTTTTAATCTAGTTCATTCTGTTATGAAACTGTATCTCAATTTAAAAAAAAAACCCTCACTTAAGAATTTGTTAAACTCGGTTGGGAACAGAGACACACACCTGTAATCCCAGCATTTAGGAAGGCAGAGGCAGGCAGACCTCTATGAGTTCAAGGCTAGCCTGGTCTACAAAGTGAGCACAGGACAGTTCAAAAGGGACACATTATTTCAGCACACATACAATTAAATAACTTACGGATTTTAAACATAAATATAAAAATACTGTAAGTGCCTACAGATTATCTTCTGTTACTAAGACTATCAAACAGTAAGATGCTTCAGAGGGCAAAGGTGAAGGCCATCAAGTCTGATGACCCGAGCTCAAACCCTAGGACCCACATGGCAGAAGGAGAGACCTAGCTCCTAAAACATGTCCTCTGATCTGCACATGTACCAAGCAAGGCACAGTACCTCATACCATGTGTGTATGTGCATGCACAAACATACACACACCAACAACCAGCTGATACACTTCCCTGTCCGTGGGGATATAGTACAGGAGGATTAGTGGATACCTCTGATAATACTAAGCCCTATAGAATTGCTTTCTCCTTATCTGTGGACTCTACATGTATATAGACAATTAAATATAAACTAAAAATACTTTAGAGAAACCCAGAACATTTCAGGAAACAAAACTTGAATTTGCCATGCACAAGCCCACGTGAAGGGGTGGTGCTCGGGAAGCCACTGCAGCTACGCACAAGCCCACGCAAAGGGGTGGTGCTTGGGATGCCACCGCAGCCACGCACAAGCCCACGCGAAGGGGTGGTGCTTAGGACAACAGCTGCAGCGCCTACAGTCCCTCCCATCCTCGTCTCGCTCCAGGTCCCACTTGTGTAATGCGTAGTTAGATGTGTTTGTGTTGCATGTGTGCAGACTGATTTTGTCTTTATTTTCTAAGCAATATAGTAATTAGAACTACTTATATAGCATTTGCATTGTATGAGTTATCATTATAAGTAACCTAAAGATGATCTTACAAAAAATAGAGATAATTTACAGTATCTGCTAAGGTATGCATAGATTGTTACTTTGTAGCTTATACAGTCATGCTTTAGGACATCTGCTGGGCGTGCTGAAGAATGATTGTGTAGACTTCTTTTTCTTTCTTTCTTTCTTTCTTTTTTCTTTTCTTTCTTTTTTTGGTTTTTCGAGACAGGGTTTCTCTGTGCAGTCTTGGCTGTCCTGGATTCACTTTGTAGACCAGGCTGGCCTTGAACTCACAGCGATCCGCCGGCCTCTGCCTCCTGAGAGCTGGGATTAAAGGTGTGCACCACCACGCCCAGCTATTTTTCTTTCTTTTAAAGATTTATTGATTTATTATTTATACAGTGTTATGCCTGCATATACACCTGCAGGCCAGAAGAGGGCACCAGATCTCATTATAGATGGTATTAAGTCACCAAGTAGTTGCTGGGAATTGAATTCAGGACCTCTGGAAAAGCAGCCGGTGTTTTCTTAACCTTTGCGCCATCTCTCTAGCCCTGATTTTTTAAAAAATTTATACCTCTGATAAAGTTTAATTTATAAATTAGGCATAGCAAGAGGTCAACAATAGGTAATGACAAAATAGAGAGTACTAAAATTGTCAACATTACTCTAATCATCTGGGACCATTACTAAATAAATAAAATGATGAAGTGAATGTGGATACTTGTGATATCACAGCCATCCGTCTGCAGCTACAGGGTGGGGAGCATGCCTTGGCTGTTGTTTTATTGCTTATAGTTTCAGAAACTAACCCATGATCACCAGGCAAGGTGCTGGAGCAGTGGCTGGGAACGTTACATCCTGACCCACAGGCAGCAGCCACTCAGAGACAATGGCCTACTGTGGGCTGCTGAAACCTCCTCCAACAAGGCCTCCCCTCCTAATCCTTTCCACTTCCTGGGACCAAGCAGTCACACATACGAGCCTATGGGAGCCATTCATTCAAGTCACCACAGAACACAGGCCATTTGGACATGCTAGAAAAATAGCTATTTCACACTTGGTTGGTTTAATCACATTACTCTGAACTGTGCACAATTAAAAACTTATGAAGTATACATTTCAAGATTTTACAATTTAACATTTCTGAGCTAAGGTTTACTGTGAGCAACTGATACCTCAGAAGGTGAAGCCCTCTGGTAAAATGGAACCACTGAATTTTGTTTTATGAACATGAAAATTTCAGCTGGACGTGATGATACACACCAGCAATCCTAGCACTTGGGAGGTGGAAACAAAAAACTAGGAGTTCAAGATAATCCTCACTAATTCAGTAAGTTGGGGGCAGGGCTGGGCTGCAGAATGAGACTTTCTCAGAAAAACATAACAAACAAGAAAGAAAGAAAATATCTTAGGTTTTCCTCAAATTAGAAACAAAGAGCATAGTATTTTGTTTTAAGTATCAGTAAATAACAGGTGGAAATCCCAGCAGTGGTGGTGCCCGCCTTTAATCCCAGCACTTGGGAGGCGGAGGCAGGTGATCTCTGTGAGTTCCAGGCCAGCCTGGTCTACAGACTGAGTTCCAGGCTAGCCAAAGCTACAAACTGAGAAACATTGTCTTGAAAAACCAAAAAGGAAAAAAAAAGTAGAACTATGGCTCAATGGTTAAAACCATTTGCTGCTCTTACATAGGATTCGGGTTCAGTTCCCAGCACCTACACGGCTCACAGCCGTCTGTAACTTCAGTTTTGGGGGCCCCAATGCCCTCTTCTGGCTTCCGAGGGCGCCAGGCATGCATGCGGTACACAAACATACATGCGGGCAAAATAATAAATAAGTATCAGCAAATAATGCTCACATTTTGTTACAGTCAAAGCAAAACAAAGATGGAAGATGAAAGACAAGACAAAAAGAAGAAACACTGAGGTAGCAAGAACAGTGCTATTTACGATGGAGATGACTAAAGAAGACAGACCAGCAGAGAACAAACGACCACGGTGAAAGCGGGCTGGAAATACGTTCTTCACGTTAGATTTAGCATTCTATTAGGTAAGTGGGTATCAAAGAAACCAGGAATTTTCAGATCTTTCTGAAATTTAAATTAGGAATCTTGAGTCCTTCCTTTGTTGTTACTTTTAATAGATTTTATTTACTTATTATCATCATCACCATCATCATTATTGTTACCTCACTGTGTGTCTCTGGCTGTCCTAGAACTCACTAGGTGGACTAGGCTGGCCTCAGACTCCCGGAGACCCACCCGCTGCAACCTTGGGTGCTGGAGTTAAAGGCATGTACTACCACACCGACAGAATGATTGACTGATTAACTTTTTGGTTTTTCGAGGTAGGGTTTCTCTATGTAGCCTTGGCTGTCCTGGCCTCAAACTCAGATCCACTTGCCTCTGCCTCCCTGAGTGCTGGGATTACAGGTGTGAGCCACTGATCCTAGCCAGATTTAATTCTTCAGGGTAGTTTTAAGTTTACAAAACATTATCCATAAAGCTCCAAGTTTCTTCGTGTTCTCTGTAACTTCCTCCTGTTAGATGTCACATGAGGATGTGTTAGGGACTAAGCTGTGTTCTGGTCCCCAGCACTCATATTCCAGTGTGGTGAGGTTCAGATACTCTGCAGAGACCAAAGCTCCATGATAAAACTTTTATGGCAAAACCGGGCGTGGTGGCACACGCCTTTAACTCCAGCACTCAGGAGGCAGAGGCAGGTGGAGCTCCATGAGTTTGAGGTTAGCCAGGGCTACACAGAGAAACCCTGTCTTGAAAAACAAAACAAACCAAAAAGCCCTTTCACGATGAGGTTGGTGCTTTAGGACGGTCAGGTAGGAGGTACTGGTGGGCACCGCTATGCCCAGGATGTAAAAGACATCAGCAGCAGGATGAGGGGCTCAAGGCCAGTCTTGCCTACGTACATAGTGAGTTTAATGCCAACTGTGGCTGCACAGACCCTGCCTCAAATTGTTTTTAGAAAGAAAAAGATGTTTCAGCCTGGTCTACACAGTGAGTTCCAGGACAGGCATAGCTGTTACACAGAGAAACCCTGTCTTGAAGGAAAAAAACAAAACAAAACAAACAAACAAAAAAAAAAAAATCAAAGAAACAACAAAATAAAACAAAAAAGAAAATAAAAAGATGTTTCATTTTCTTTTTCACTCCCAGTATTTCACAATGCTAAGTAAACACTGTATCACTTGGACTAACACCCCAAGACCCAGTATGATTTTTTTTTTTTTCATGATTCATCTAGTTCTAAAAATTGGAGAGGGCTTTTTTCTTCCTAATCAATAACGTCCCTTCAAGTTTTCTTTCCTCTATAATGTCTCTTGGAGTATAAACTATTTAACCCTGAAGTACAATCCATTTTCTTCTTTTGTTGTCTGTTATTTTGGCATCATGTCTAAAAATCTGCTGTTAAATTTAGTCATCACACATCACACATGTGGCCATGCTTAAGACTTCACTCTGACAGGCCTGGGCACACAGCTAAGGAGCAGAGCATGAGGAGTGAATATTCATACCCACTAAAACAGAAAATATTTTATTCTAAAAAAAACCACCAACGCTTCTAGGAACCGAGAGCAGCTCAACACATCACAACATATGAGAGGTACAGCTACTTGGGGGGTTGGGTGGGAGGATTCTTTTCCTGTTGCTGGTGGTTCTAAACATTACATATTTTTCCCCACAGAGTAAAAGGTATTTAAATATATAACTGAAAATGGAAAATAGCATTAAATTCATTAGCTCAAAATAGAGAGGGTGAAAAAGTGTTAAGGGACTTTTAAACATGTTAAATACCATACCAATGGTTAAATGTCTCAAATTAGAAACATTCCAGGTTATGTCATATGCTCTAAAAACTTGACATCACTTAAAACCTGCCAGGAAAAATATTTCAATATGTGTATTCGTGTGTGTGCAATAAAAGCTTTTAACTGGAAAGCCCATTTTTATTTCTTTAATCCTTTTAAAAAAGATTTTTGTTCAGAGGCAGGCAGAGTTCAGCCAGCCTGGTCTACAAAGTGAGCCCTGGACAGCTACACAGGGAAACCCTGTCTCAAAAAACAAAACAAATATTGTTTTATTTTTAATTATGTGTGTGTGTGTGTGTGTGTGTGCGCGCGCGCGCGCGCATGTGAGTGCAGGTATTCCCAGAGGCCAAAAGCGCTGGACGCCTCTGGAGGTGGAGTACAGGCAGTTGTGAGCTGCCTGATGTGGCTGCTGAGACCAAACCTGGGTTCTCCACAAGAGTGGTATGAGCTTTTTAAAAAATTAAAATTAAAATATAAATACACACACACACACACACACACACACACACACACACACACACAGGCTTATAAGTCATCTCTCCAGCCACTAAAATAATTCTTTTTATGCCATATGTTCTTTATGCCATGCCTGAATGTTCTTGTTCCTTTGCCCTAATACGCACTCTCTTTCTTCTCTTAGTCCCCTCAGTTAAATATTCAGGCAAACACAAACAATGCTAAGTATGCCTATGTGCAATGGCAGGGCTTTCACAAGCAAACATTTCCTGAGTGCAGAACAGACAGGGAGCCTGGGATGTTTCTGTTTACAAATCCTGGAGCCAGGCGGGGGCTCCTGCTGGAGGCAGGCTGTCTGCTTCCTTACTACACTCAGCTTTTGTGTGGGTCTGTGTCAAAGAAAGAACAACATTGTTAGATGTGCAGCAACCAGCAGGAGAAGTCTGAATAAAGCACAGTAGTGGTCACTCTTTAACCACTCTGTGCGGAGACACAAATTAGGGCTTAGGTTTTTTTCCTCAAGGAATGTATTTTTCATAAAAGTAAAGAAATAGTTTAAACATCAACACAATTAATGTAAGAAGAATTTAATGAATTTCTAAGATAATAACTAAGATTGCTAAAATAGTTCCATACTGTGTCACATAGCTCAGAATTTTCAACAAATTTTGTTTTGGTTTGGTTCAGTTTTTAGAGAGAGGATTTGTCTGTGTAGCCCTGATTATCCTAGACTCACTCTGCAGACCAGGCTGGCCTGGAACTCAGAGATCCGCCTGCCTCTGCCTCCCAGAGTGCTGGGATTAAAGGTGTGCACCACCATGCCTAGCTTCAACACCTATTTTTATAGGGTATGAATAATGTTGACTTAACTAATATGTTTGGAATAGCACTTATACAGTGACCACAATTAGATCAATGCTTTTTAAAAATAATTTTATTTTATAAGCATTGGTGTGTAGGTGTCAGATCCCCTGGAACTGGAGTTACCGACAGTTGTGAGCTGCCATGTGGGTGCTGGGAATTGAACCCCTGTCCTTTGGAAGAGTAGCCAGTGCTCTTAACCACTAAGCCATCTCTACAAGCCTCTCATATCAATGTTTATGTTTAGTATATTCTTTTGAAAAAAATTAGCCAGGCCATGGTGGCACATGCCTTTAATCCCAGCACTTGGGAGGCAGAGGCAGGTGGATCTCTGTGAGTTTCAGGCCAGCCTGGTCTACAGAGTGGGTTCCAGAACAGCCACAGCTGTTACACAGAGAAATCCTATCTTGAAAAACCAAAACGAAAACAAACAAAAAACCAAAACCAAAACAACAACAACAACAAAATTTTAATTAGGAAAATTTTCTCATTTCTTTTTACTTTTCAGCAAAATTTTAATATTGAATACTTAAGACCAATTTAACTTATCTCATTAAATAATCTGGTCTAGCTTTTAAACAAAACAAAACCAACAATAAACAAAAACAAGCCATGACTTGCTAACTTTATGTTTGATTTACAAAAGAATAGCAGAAAATTAAACACACACACACACACACACACACACACACACACACACACACACACGGAGGGGATAAGTTAAAACAAAAGAGAAAAAGATCGTTAGAAAGTAGTGAAACAAAAATAGATATCTAATATTTGCCCTCTTAAACATTTAGCTTCATTCTTTGTAGTTTAAAATAAAAAAATGTGTGTTCTGTTAGAGGATGCCTGACTGTATGCTGCACCAACTTCACACCCACGAGGGTCAGGAAGACCTGGAGTTACTAACGCTTGCAGGCCGCCTTGTAAGGCTGGGAACTGAACCTAGGTCTTCTGAAGAGCAGCTGGTGCTCTTAACTGATGAACCATCTCTCTGGCCCAGTGTTTTACTTTTTAAAACTTTGTTATATCCTGCTTTTCAGTTACTTAGTTATGATCCCCCCTCTTTTGTAACTTTACTTTAAAATCTGAAATGATGGTAAAGAAAATATTCTATGAAACCAAGAGTGACAGAAATAGAAATACATGACTTCATTTATATGAATGAGATTCCAGAGTGGTCAGACACATAAGGTTCCTAAGTCCAAGTGCACAAGTGCAGTCCCCAAGGATTTGGAGAAATCAAGTAATGACGAGCTGTTAAATAAGTGTAGTTTCCTTCTTTTTCCTTAAGATGTATTTATTTATTATGTACACAGTACCCTACCTGCATGTACACCTGCTCCTGAGGAGAGGACATTAACTCACATTATAGATGGTTGTGAGCCACCATGTGGTTGCTGAGAATTGAACTCAGGACTCTGGAAGAGCAGTTGGTGCTCTGAACCTCTGAGCCATTTCTCTAGCCCAAATAAGTGTAGTTTCAATTTTACAAGATAAAAAGGGTTTTTGGAGACTGATTATACGACAGTGTAAACATACTTACAAGTGCTAAGCTTTAGACTTCACTATGATTGCTTGTGGGGCCGGAGAGATGGCTCAGAGGTTAGACCTCACATTTTTCATTAAAAAACTTAAAAAAAAAAAAAAAGATTTATTTATTATGTTTACAGTGTTCTGCCTGCATGTGTGCCTGCAGGCCAGAAGAACGCACCAGATCTCATTGCAGATGTCTATAAGCCACTATGTGGTTTCTGGGAATTGAACTTAGGACCTTTGGAAGAGCAGGCAGTGCTCTTAACCTCTGAGCCATCTCTCCAGCCCAAAGAACTTATTTTTTAAATACTGAAATGTTTTCATGGTGCTGGGTGCGTGTTTGAAGAGTTCTGGCCAAAGAATTAAGTTAGGAGCTGGGTGTGGTGCCGTACGCCTGTAATCCCAGCACTCTGAGAGGCAGAGGCAGGCGGATCACTGTGAGTTCTAGGACAGCCTAGCCTACAAAGCAAGTCCAGGATAGCTAGGACCACACAGAGAAACCCTGTCTTGAAGGGGGGGAAAAGACTGTATATATATAAACTTCAATAGTACAAATTTCAGTGTTTATAAATTACTGATACTGCTAGTATTTCAAAACAGTGTTATTATCTAGCAAATTAGCTGTTGAATGTTTTACACTCAAAATACTTCTTAAATTTATGTGTCTTAATTTTTGAATAAGCAAAATACTGACAGGAAAATTTAGAGCTACTCAACGAGGAGTCTTCGTAACCACCCCAGTTCTCAATAATGCGCACATACCCTCATGCTCTCAGGGATGTACAGACGGACGGACGGACACATGGACACATATACGCAGGCGCGTGCACACACGCACATACTTGTGTATATTTGTGTTCTTTCAGAAGTTCCTTATATGTGTAGGATACAGAAATAAATAGGAATCCTCTTCTTTTCTGAAATATTTAATATTTCCTTGAAGCTTTTCTTGTATTTAGTCTGGACATACTTTGAAATCACTCTAAAACTTCATACAGTGTCTTAACACTATTGTGGCAAACTAAGTTAACCTGTTCTCTACTGATGTACATTTAGTTTATTTCTGTTTTGCTGTAACCATGCTGCAATGGATAACTTTGTTTCTAATCATTTCAAGTCATAAGCATGTGCACTAATATGATAGCTAAGCTTGGGTGTCAAGCTGACCACATCTGGAATTAACTAAAACCTAAGCAGCTGTGCACAGCTGTGAGGGATTTCCTAGAATGGATTATTGGAGGTGGAAGGGCCCATCCTAAATCTGCACTACAACTTCTGGCAGCAGCCAATTTAGAGGCCTGCTTGCCCTGGCTGTCACTGGCAGGTTCATCTATCCTGCTGCTGAGGCATCACTTTGCTGGGGTTAGAACTTACTTCTTTGGGATTCCAAGGCAAACTGAAGACTAGCAGCTCCCTAGGAATTCTCTGGGACTCTGGTGTCAAGTAGGGATTGCTGACGACATCCAAATCTCATGGACTGAACAAACTACTTTATTCTTTATCCTTCTGCCAAGAGACAAGCCACTGTAGGACTACTCAGTCCAGAACCTGTGAGCCAGACTAATACAGCAAAGGACCAAGGCTCAGAAATAGAACTCTGGAGTTTGGGATTTATTCTCTGGGTTTTTCTTTGCACCGCACCAATTAAAGAAAGGATAATATGCAATGTATTCCAATGTTTTCAAAGAAGTATTGATCATGAAGCACATTAATGAATTAGAACCATCACTGCATGATTAATGCTGACCATACTCCGGGAAGTCTCTTGTGATGATCTGAATATTTGTCCCCCAGAGTCTGTAATCACATGGGCTGTGTTCCTATGGTGTTACTAAGTAATTTTAATACTTGAGAGACATCCCAGTATCATGCCCTGTGTTACACAGCTAATCATTTCTCATTTATTACTATGGAATAACTTTTAAATGGATAACAACTTTAAAAGGATTTTTATAAAAGGCAACTGTTTGAATGTCTTGGTTGCTTAGACTTTCAAATATTTAGTCAGTTGAATCAGTTCAGGCTATAATAATATATACTAGGTAGAACAGTTAAGAGGGCTGATTTATTTCCTTACAAGTTACATACACAAAAGTTGAGAAATTTTGCTCAAATATTTGAAGCTGTCAACAAATTTTCTAAAGCGCTCGTGCCACTTCTCCTGGGAAGGTGGAAAAGCAGGATACTGGGAAAATAGATCTACGACAGCATCCAAAGGATGTTTGTCTATGTGATTAGAAAGACTTATCGCTGGACTCCAGGTCTAAAAGCACAAAAGTGTTCCTGAATGAAGGCACCAGTGAGCAGGCAAAGGAAGCTCAGGAGCTGAAGGACAGTGGCGTCATGGGCTGGGATGCTGGGGATATAACACGGATGATAATTCAAGCTCTGCTCTTCTAGTGTGCTAAGGTTGGAATGCAAAAATCCTGTATTTTGGGGCTGGAGAGATGGCTCAGTGGTTAAGAGCACTGCCTGCTCTTCCAAAGGACCTGGGTTCAATTCCCAGCACCCACGTGGCAGCTCACAACTGTCTGTAACGCCAAGATCTGACACCCTCACACCAATACACATAAGTTAAAATTAAATAAAATATTTTTTTAAAAATCCTGTATTTCCTAGATTGTCTTGTGGATGCCACGAAAAGGTCCAGATATCTTTGGGAAGCTGGTTTTTCCTAGTCTACCAAACGCTGAATCAGCAGAGGCCTGTGATGATTTCCCTTAGCTTAGAAGTACAGGAAGGATGTCCAGGAGACATTCCGCAGGTATAAAGTATGGCAGGGGTAGTTTTAGAGTGTGGTGGCTTCTTGCTTGTGGCAGCGTGATTTTACGTTGATCAACTAGCTTCCTTGGTGGGCTGGTCCTATGCTTGAGGCTTTGAGGGTAACTCCTGAAAGCTCTAGCTAACATTTTCTCTATTCTGATGGTTTTCCACATGTGGTCCCTAGAACACCAATCAATACTGCCTAGGAAGTTGTTCGAGATGCAAATCAGAAAACCAAGAGTGGAGTCAACAGTTTGTCTTTATATTACTCCAAAGACTCTGATTAGGTTAACATTAAACTGTGGCTTCAGTGTCATTTATCCCCTCCAAAATTCACGTTAAAATTTAATCTCTACATCTTTAATCCCAGTACTTGCGGGGGCGGGGGTGCAGAGGCAGGCAGATCTCTTGAGTTCCAGGCCAGCCTGGTCTACAGAGTGAGTTACAGGGCAGCCAGGGCTACACAGAGAAACTTTGTCTCAAAAAACCAAAAATTAATCTTTATAACCAAGCATGGTGTATAAGCCCTTAATCCCAGCACTTGGAAGGTAGGGGCAGGTAGATCACTGTGAGTTTGAAGCTAGCCTGGTCTATGGAGAAAGTTCCAGGCTAGCCAGTGCTACAAAGTGACTGAAACCCTGTCTTAAAACAAACAAACCCAAAACATAAAACAACAATTTATTCATCACTATAAGATATCATTAGGAGATAGGACCAGATAAAAATCTTTAAGAGTTGTTAAGGGCCTGCTTTCATGAATGGATAAACTTGTGAAAGTAATGAATGGATCGGTGGGGTTAATGGGACATCCCTCAGAAGCTCCCCTGTCTCTTGCCCTGTGATAGGCTACCCAACCTGAGGACTCTGCCAGCAAGAAGACCATCACAAGATGTGACCCTCTGAACTTACACCAACGCTGTGAGTCAAAATAAACATCATAAGCTTGGCAGTCTACATATCGTGTTTGAAGCACACAGAGGAGTAAGGTAAAAATCCGTTATTGTTCCTGTTCTAGGAACTGCTGTTCCTCATGTAATAATTCACTGCCACTTTTGACACTGGCTAGGTAAGTTAGGACTCTGTTCCCCTCAACTGAAATCTGACCAATAGGAAATCCAACTTAATTACAGTTGAGTCAAAGCCGACTAAAACTCTTTTAGACGTAGAACACACAGCTTTAGCCTTTGTGGGGACTAGAGATAGCCAAGCATTCTTTAAGTTCGCCTTCCTACAGTCATGAGGTGTAGCAGTCATTACTTATTACCAAAACAAGACTTGGCTACTGACTCTCCCAAGGGAATTTTGATGCTTATATTCTTGCTGGGATTTGTCCTGTAGTATGAATCAAAGATTATATAGACTACCAATTCACTCTTCAGGGGTTGTTTTTAGCCATTAAGTTTCTAAAATGTTATTTTCAGTATTAGAAAAAAAGTTTTGAAAATTATGCTAGCCGGGCATGGTAGCGCACACCTTTAATCCCAGCACCCAGGAGGCAGAGGCAGGCAGATGGCTGTGAGTTCAAGGCCAACCTGCTCTACAAAGTGAGTCCAGGACAGTCAAGGCCACACAGAGAAACCCTGTCTTGAAAAACCAAAAGAAAAAATAAAAAAGAAAGAAAAGAAAATTATGCGAGAGAGCTGGGCGTGGTGGTGCAAACCTTTAATCCCAGCACTCTGGGAGGCAGAAACAGGCAGATCACTGTGGGTTCAAGGCTAGTCTAGACTACAAAGTGAGTCCAGGACAGTCAAGGCTACACAGATAAACCCTGTCTCGAAAAAAGAAAATTATGCTAACAGGGCTACATACAAATAAAATGTCAGGTATCTTTGCTTGAGTGAAGTTGACAGAGTATAATTAAAAATAATTTTATCTCATATGACAAATACTCTAATTAGACAGGAATTTTTTTTTAAAGATTTCTTTTTGCTTTCTAGTTATGTGTGTGTGTGTGTGTATGCACCCTGTGGATGTGCAGGTGCCTGAACAGGCCAGAAGCGGAATCTACAAAGGTGTTTACAGGCAGCTGTGAACTACTGGATGTTGGAGCTGGGAATCAAACTCAGGTCCTCTGGAAAAGTAGGAAGTACTCTTAACTGCTGTGTCATCTCTCCAGCTCAGGAATATTTCTTCTTAGTAAAAATAGGGTTGGGAAACTAATTACAATGACTGTAGCTCATAGATTACACACACTCTCAAAAATTG